>NC_054486.1:6187712-6400212 GCF_017639515.1 Carcharodon carcharias | reverse complement strand
GAAACATTAACTTTGTCTTTCTCTCCACAGATGCTATTAGGCCTGCTGAGTTTTTCCAGCATTTTCTGTTTTTGTTGTCCTTTTTGCCAGCATCAGCACCTTCTTTAGTCTTCACCACTACCATTGACACTCCCTTTGTATTATGTCCATGACATTTTGGTCAATTTCTCCTTAGCTCCCACCTATTGCTGATCTACTATCCTGCTTTCCTGCTCCACCCTCCCCCCCCTTGAACAATATAAACTCCATCACGTTCATACTTCTCTTTAGCTCTGAAGAAGAGTCATACAGACTCGAAATGTTAACTCTGTTTCTGTCTCCACAGATGCCGTGAGGCCTGCAGAGTTTTTCCAGCATTTTCTATTTTCATTTAGTAATTTATCTCGCTGCCTTTTGTGGGACCTTGCTGTGAATCTATTTGTTTCTGCGTGTCCCTATGTTACAACAGCGATTACAATTCAACATTAATTCATTAGCTTTTTAAGTACCATGAGATGAGGTCGTGAATGGCTATATAAATTCAAGTTCTGTTTTTCAAACTGCATTTCTAAAAGCCTTTCTGGTGAGAAGGAGATGACCAGAGTCCTGACAAACAGTGCCAGAAACCAACAATCCTCCTTGGAACTGTTCTTTTCAGATGGGTGAATATATATTCTCTTTGAAAGACACAAACAACAGATTGCATTTATACATTGCCTTTAATGCAAAAATATAAGCTACACAGAGATGTAAAAAGTAACGGATGCCAAATCAAAGAAAGATCAGGAGACGTGGCCAGGACTTTGTCAAAGGAAGATCTAAAATCTGGAAACAGTCAGTTTATGGCGCAGAGAAGGCCACTCAGCTCATAGTATCTGTTCCAGCTGGAAAAGAACTTCCCAGCCTCACCCACCTTGCAGTCCTAGCTCCATTGTCATTAAGTGCATATTCAAATATGTTGTTAATGTCAGATAGGTTTCTTCCTCTAGCATCCTTTCAGGCAGTGAACTCCAGACCTCCATCACCCCCTGCCACAGAACAGTTCTGTGTAAGGGTCACGAGGTCTCGAAACGTCAACTCTTTTCTTCTCCGCCGATGCTGCCAGATCTGCTGAGTTTTTCCAGGTAATTCTGTTTTTGTCCTAGCCTATCCAATCTCTCCTCATAGCTGCAATTTTCAAACCCTGGCAAAATTCTTGTAAATTTCCTCTGCACCCTCTCTGGGGCAATTATGTCCTTCCTGTAATGTGGTGACCAGAACTGTACACAAAATTCCAGCTGTAGCCTAACCAGCATTTTATTCTGTTCCATTATGACATCCCTGCTTTTGTATTCAATACCCTGCCCAATAAAGGAAAGCATTCCATATGCTTTCTTGACCACCTTGTCCACCTATCCTGCCACCTTCAAGGGCCTGTGGACATATGCTCCAACATCTCTAACTTCCTCTACTCCTCTCTATAACTTCCTGTTTATTGAGTATTACCTTGCTTTGTTTGCACCAAATGCATTACCTCAACTTTTCTGGGTTGAATTCCATTTGCATTTCTCCACCCATTCAACCAAACTATTGATATCTTTCTAGAGACAACAGCTATCCTTTTCACTATCAACTACACATCCAGTTTTTGTGTCATCTGCAAATTTCCCAATCATGCCTCCCACAATTAAGTCTAAATCATTAATATATACAACAAACAGCAAGGACCCCAACACTGAGCCCTGTGGAATGCCACTGGAAACCGTTTTCCATTTGCAAAAACATTCATCAACCATCACCCTTTGTTTCCTACCAGTGAGTCAATTTTATTGCAAGAGGATACAATAATAGGGAAGGCTAACACCATATTGGGATTTAAGCACAAGGACAAGAATTTGAGAGGCTAAAGAATTGCAAGCCAATGTAGGTCAATGCGAACAGAGTTGATGGGTGAGTGGAATGAAGTGTGGGATATGGGAAGCTGAGTTTTTGATAAGTTGAGGTTTACAAAGGGTGGAGACTGGGAACCCAGCCAGCAAAGTGTTCGAGTAATTGAGTCTGGAGTTGATAAAGACATAAAAATGCAAGTTTCAGCAACAGTTGCACTAAGATAGAGGAAGGGAAGTAAGTAGCTATTGTAATAAAGAGTATATGAGCTCAGAAACTCTTCGTGGCACCGAACAAGATGCTGTGGTTGTGAGCAATCTCATTCAGTTTGAGACATTGGAGATGGTGAAAAGGATACAGAATCCGAGGCAGAGATTGAAGACAGTGAATTTGACCTTCCCAGTATTTAGCTGGAGGAAACGATGGTTTATCCAAGGCTGAAGTCTAACAAACAGTCAGATACCATAAAGGCAGAAGGATTGAGAGAGCTGGTGGAGAGGAAGAGCTGAATGTCATCAGAGTACATGTTTTGAGATGCATCAGTGTATAAAGGGATATTAACAGCAGCTTTGAAAGTGAGAGGGACAGTGTTGATGAAGAGGGGATTATTTATAATGCCAGCTGAAATGAGAACCAGGGAGGGAAGTTAAGTGGTCAGGAATCTAATGAGCAGTTTGGACAGATCACACATTGAGATGGTGAAAAACTAGATATAAAAGGCAATACAGATCCAAGAGGGCTTGTTTTGGAAGGCAAGGTAAAGTAAAGGTAGCTGAATATATATTTTGGCACCAAAGATGTCCACAGGCTCTTTATAGCTCTTACATGAGGGTAGTGCAAAAAACCTGGGGTTATCTTTTCCCTCTCAGGTAACCTGAGAGTTGCGTCCAAAAAAGAACAAAATCCAACAGAGCATCAGATCTGGATGGCTAAACACATTTTGCAGCAGGGAATTGAGGGAACAAAGTTGGGGCCCATACCAGGGGGCATGACTTGAATGTGAGACAGAGGAGGTTTTGCTGACAATGAGGACATTAAAGATGAAGGTGAGGGACTGGTTGAGCAAATCAGCAGCTGGAAAAGGAGAGTAGCAAAGGAGTGTTCAGATTTGAGAAAGAATTAAAGAAAATGCTCTGCCGCTCAAGAAGTTCCTGAAAGCTCCTGCCTACCTAATGAGGACTCAACAAACACTTGTCTGTTGTCGACTAATAAAAGGGTCTAGAGGACTTCAAGTTAACAAGCCAAGTGACAGAAGTTCAAAAACAAGTTAGACATTGTAAACTGTTACCTAAGTCAGAAAGGCTTCGGACTGCTGTTTATTTTTAATTAGCTGGCCTGGCTCCCCAGTGAAATCTAGCAAGATCTGTCACTTGGAGTTGAGATTCTTCCCACTCGGTTTCAGGTAACCCTACATCCGAAGCAGTTAATCCTGGCTGAGGAAGCATAGGAACTTGACCAGTACTCTGTGTTGGGACCTGACAGGTTCTAGCCAATTAAACTCCAGTAAATACTCCTGTACACCTTTCAGGATGCAAGTTCTTGGTTACTGGCAATCTGTACCTAACTTAAATAAGTGGGGTGTGTCTCTACAGGGAGATAGTGTATCCTTGATATTGGGGGAAAAACTCTTCTTGAGAACTTCTTAGTATCTTGGTTTGGAGGTCCATGGTGAGGATTTTCCATGGGGGTCAGACGCACAGTTGATATAAAGTTTTTTAATGGTTTTGTGACCTAAGCACTGGTTGCAGGAGAGCTATTGTTCTCAGCAGCGATAAAATTCAAATATTTGCTTTCCTCTCAACCACTTAAAGCCCCATGATTTTTTAACATGAATACTGCTTCCTCACCTGGAGAGTCTTTGCTGACATTTTTCTTACACTTCTACACAGGATGCAAGAGAAAATTTATCATTCAACATGAAACCTCTCTCTTACCTCTAGTCCCCAATTCTCTCTTGCTCTCAAACACACCATTCGACCCTTCTTATCCTTCCCTATCAACGTTAGTAGAATCGATACTTCTCTGAACATTTCAAAGCTCCAAGTACATCAGGTTACACAGTGTTCTGCCTTGCAATATCCCCTACTGTCGATGTCTCACACATTTCTCAGTCCCCTGCTCTAATTAATCCTCTGCTGGAACACACGTTTGCAGCTTTTAAAACCTAAGCTTAATTACAACCATTCATTTCTTCCATTGTGAGTTCACTTTTTAAAAAAACTATTTGCAACCTTGGTGTGGCCCTTCACCATCACTTCTCAATAAATTAAGTAGGATTATCAATTAAGGAATAGGGATGGGCTGGTTGAACATAATTCACGTGTTCTATGTCAGTTTGATCCAGTGGTGGTGGTACTTTCTCACCTCCAAGTCAGAGTACTATAACTTCAAACCCTTATTTCACAACTTGAGCGCATAATCTAGGTGAAGACTTCAATAGTATTGGGAAAGTGTTGTGTTGCTTGAGGTGCCATCTTTTGGATGTGAGATTAAATTGAAATCCTGACTGCCTGTTCAGGTAAACATAAAAGATCGCATGGCACCATTTGAAAGAAAGTAGGGAATTCTTCTTGGTGTCTTGGTCCACATGTCTCTCAGTCAAAATCATGAAACAGATTAACTGGTCATTTTTGTCATTGCTATATATGGGGCCTACTTATGTGAAAATAGGCTGCAGCACTTTGTGTACATTGCAGCACTTTGTGTACATTACAGCTTAGAAAGCAATTGATTAGCTGTGAAGCATTTTGGGGCACCATGAGGCTTAATAAGGCCTATATAAATATTAGTTCAATAACAATTTATTTTTATATGGTGCTTTTAACATAATAAAACATCCCAAGATTTCACTGGTGAGGGAGAGCAGTGTGTCATCATATGAGAATTGATGCTCTGTTCTTGGATGATATTGCTGAGGGGCAGAATGTAGATAAGAAATAGGAGAATGACAAAGATTGATCCCTAGAGCACACCAGGGATAGCAATGCAGGAGCAAGAAGAGAAGCTATTCAAGTGATTCTCTGGCTATGATTAAATATATAAAAATGGAACCAGATGACCAAGAACTCTCCCACCCAGATGGATGACAGTGCAGAGGTATCTTCCAATGACAGTGCATATTTGTGGGTAATTTAAAAATACACTGATACTTCGATGAGTAGTTTGTAAATGAGTAGTTTGACAGATTTATTAAGGTTTTTTGAGGATCTAACTAGTAGATTAGATAAAGGGGAACCAGTAGTTGTAGTATACCTGGATTTCCAAAAGGCATTCGATAAGGTGCCACACAAAAGGTTAATAGGTGAGATAAGGGCTCATGAAGTTGGGGGTAATATATTCGCATGGATAGGAGATTGGTTAATGGATAGAAAACAGAAAGTGTGCATAAATGGGGCTTTTCCAAGTTGGCAGGCAGTGAATAGTGGAGTGCCGCAAGGATCAGTGCTGGGGCCTCAACTATTTACATTCGACATTATTGACTTAGATGAAGAAATAGAGAATAACACATCTAAGTTTGCTGATGATACCAAGCTAGGTGGAAAGGTAAGCTGTGGAGAGGACACAGACCGGCTGCAAAGAGATATAGACAGGTTAGGCAACAAGATGACAAATGAAGTATAGTATAGGGAAGTGTGAAGTTATTCACTTTGGTCATAAGAATAAAAAAAAGAATATTTTTTAAAAGGTGAGAAACTTGTAAGTGTTCAAAGAGAGTTGTGTGTGCACTTACAAGCTTTATGACACAGCAGTTGGTAAAGACTGAGTTACTTAAAATCCCAGAGGGAAATTTTAAACTGTCATAACCTATATTTTCAATTGTTATAAAAACAAAAAAACTGCGGATGCTGGAAATCCAAAACAAAAACAGAATTACCTGGAAAAACTCCGCAGGTCTGGCAGCATCGGCGGAGAAGAAAAGAGTTGACGTTTCGAGTCCTCATGACCCTTCGACAGAACTTGAGTTCGAGTCCAGGAAAGAATTGTTATGTTTGAGATGCAACTCTGAATTCAGAAATGTAACCACCAGCCCTCCAGAGGTTTTTTTTATATAAATTAAGTTAAACATTTATTAATTTTACAAGGTATTAAACACATACAGATCTACAAACTACTATCATAATAACTTATTAAACAAATCCCCAAATTAATCCTAAAATCTTCACCAAGGCAACAGTAACCCACAGTCTTTAAACAATCACAGGCAAAGTACATTTTATCTTAGAAACTCAAAATGAGCTTCCTTTCAATTTGTTTCCTTTGCAGACAGTTGTAAGTTTACAAGCGACTTAGATATCACATGCCCCTAATTTCCACACACAAAACTCTTCTGTATATACCTAGCCTTCCCTTTGAATGTAAATTCTCATTGTATCACCAGGCCCTTTGAACTCCACCTCTTCTAACGATAAAACACCTTTCATGGTACCAATTTTATTAGTAATATGAACATATTGCTTGGTATCTCCTAGCTAGGTGCATTAATTCACCCCTATCCTTTGAATGGTTTATTCAACAAAATACAAATGTACCCTTTACCTTACTGTTAACATCTCAAAACTACAATACATCAAAGCACCCAGGCTAACTGGTTTTGGGGGAGGCAGTGGCGTAGTACTAGTTTCACTGGATCAGTAATCTGGAGTCCCAGAGCAACACCCTAGGGTCCTGGGTTTGAATCCCACCATGGCAGATGGTGGAATTTTCATTCAATGAAAAAATTCTGCCATTAAAAGTTTAATGATGACTATGAAATCATTGCTAATTAACCCATCTATTTCTCTAATATCCTTTAGGGAAGGGAACCTGCTGGCCTACCTGCGACTCCAGACACACAGCAATGTGGTTTTCTCTTAAATGCCCTCTAAGCAAAGATGTTTAGGGATGGGCAATAAATACTGGCCTAGCCAACAATGTCCATGTCCCAAGAATGAATAAAAAAATCCAACTAAGACACACCTACAGACACAGACTCCACTGCAAGTCCGATTTAGAATAATTTCCAATAACATTATGCACATCAATAGCTTCATGAGAACAAGGAATGCATGAAGTTAGTGTGCAGGTGCAACAAGCAATTAGGAAGGCAAATGGCATGTTGGCCTTTATTGCAAGGGGATTGGAGTACAGAAATAACCAAGTATTGCTACCGTTGTGCAAGGTTTTGATGAGATTGCAACTGGAGTACTGTGTGCGGGTTTTGTCTCCACATTTGAGAAATGATATACTTGTATTGGCGGTGGTACAGAAAAGGTTCACTAAATTGGTCCCTGGGATGAGGGGGTTGTCCTATGATGAGGGGCTGAGTAAATTGGATCTATATTCTCTGGAGTTTAGAAGAATGAGAGGCGATCTAATTGAAACCTACAAAATTCTGAAGGTGCTTCATAGGATGCTGACAGATTGATCGGGAAATCTAAAACAGGGGAGCACAATCTCAGTAGCCTTTGGATATCTTTAAGGCAGAAGTAGATAGATTCTTGCTAAGCGAAAGGGTGAATGGTTATCAGGGGTGGTGGGAGTGTGGAGTTGAGGTTACGTTCAGATCAGCCATGATCTTATTGAATGGCAGAGCAGGCTCGAGGGGCTGAATGTCCTACTCCTGCTCCTAATTCGTTGGATTGTATGTGTGGTGGTATGGGATAAGGGGGCCCATCCTTTAGGACTGAGATGCAAGAAATTGCCTCACTCAAAGGGTTGTGAATCTTTGGAATTCTTTACCCCAGAGTGTTGTGGATGCTTCATTGTTGAACACATTTAGTGCTGAGGTCGACAGATTTTTGATCTAGCAGGGAATTAAGGGCTATGGGGAGCAGGCAGGAAATTGAGTTGAAGCCCAAGATCAGCTATGATTTTATTGACTAGCAGAGCAGGGTCAAGTGGTCTATTCCTGCTCCTATTTCTTACATTTTTATGTTTGTATGTAAAGAATCAGTTGCAAACCGTCCCAGAGTGATTAGTGGGGAGATGGCAGCATAGTGCAATTTCATTTTCTCAGTAATCCTGAGTACTAGGCTATTGTTTTAGGAGCATGGGTTCAAACCCCATTGTGATAGCTGGTAGAATTTAAAATCAGTTAATAAATTCTGGAATTGAAAGCTATTCTCAGTAATGGTGACCATGAAACCATCATCGATTGTTGCAAAAATCCATCTGGTTCACTAATGCCCTTTAGGGAAGGAAATCTGTCATCCTTACCTGGTCTGGCTGACGGGTGACTCCAGGTCCACAGCAATGTGATTGGCTCTTAACTGCCCTCTGAAATAGCCTAGCAAACCACTCAGTTCAAGGTTAATTAAGGAATAGCAACAAATCCTGGCCTTGTCAGTGACTTGCAGATCCTGTGAATAAAAAAAAAATCTGCTTTTCAACTGGCTCCTCAGTAATCAGCCCATTTTAAAACCAGACAAGGTTTTGAGGTATAGGGCTGGATAGAGCTTCATCGTTCCTTCATGTACACGTGGAGGACTATTCCTTACTAGGAAGGTGAGCAGTCGAAGCTATAACGCTTAAGGAGTATAAAAATACAATCTCTAGAAAGTTAGTATGACCAAATTCAAAACCAATCCTCTAACTTCAAAAGATAATGCCACAAAGATTTTGAAAGGTTGACGCCATATTTATTAACAATAAAATTCAGCTTGATAGTTACCAACAGCATTTACCCATTTGTTGGGGTTTACCTTTTGCTTGTGATTGCTGTTCCAATCATCTCCAGCTTTGACTTAACATTAGGCAGACATCCTAGAACAATCTATTCTGAAAGCAAATTGCACATTGGTGCTGGCTAGCATGTACTGTGGTAGATGCTATATCTGTTGCTTATATGACCTTTTGCGATGAATTTTAATTGCTGAGTTTTTTATTGCAGATTAGATGAGAATAAATTTATGGCATTCCTCACATTAGAATGGTGCAACCTATATAATCATTAATGTCCCAAGCATATTTAATGTATTTATCTATTGTAACTATAAAATAAAGTACACACAGATTTTATTAACATTTTTAAAATGCATAACAAAATATGAATCATTTTATTTTCATCAGCAATATTCCAATGGAATTACAATTTGAGATGAATTCAAAATCAAGATACATGCAACTGTTTCCTCTCCTCAAATTTACTTGATTTAAGACCTGACTATTATTTTTGCAAATCTAAATAATAATTTTTCACATCTCTCAACAATAAAACATGCTATATGTGGGAAAGCAAAATAAGTCAGTTGTTGGCCCTTGTCTCATCCAGTAATAAAGTAGGCTTATGTCTAATTATTTAAATAAGTTAGTGAAATTTCTCCGAATGAACCAATATCCTTCAATGTATGTCATAATGAAGGAGTCGCTGACTACTCCTGACAATAGCTATCCTGTGTTAATCATGTTTGAAATTCTGTCTGGGTTTCGGTGTCCATCTTCTGCATTCATTCCTGATTCTCATCTTAGATAGTACAAACTCTGACCTCACATATTTGATCTTAACATTCTTACATTTAATTCAGTTGTTCAGCTCATTTTTTGGAATCAGAAGGTCCTTATTTCCTTCCCAAAGGTGAATCCTGTGCAAATACTTCTCATAATTTTGTATTTTTTCTTCTTATTTCTTGCCCTTCCACATTATGAGAAAAGGTAGTTGCTCTTCTCAGGTGCTGAATATAAGTAGAGAATAGAAGTCCCCAGAGGTTAACAGCTAACAGGTAATGCATAGAATTACAAATCAAATTGAATCCATTGCAGAGACAGATACCGACTGAGTTGTCATTCATTTTCTTTTACTCTATTTTTTTCTATTTAACTCATCTGATTTTTTTTATTCTTAAAAAGCTGACAAATAAACAAAGCTCTGACAACCAATTTTACACTGGAATATGTAGGTGGTGTTTGGTATCATTATCTAAAATGTGCCCCAAAATGAACTTTTGTATTGAGCCCCAGCAAGGCAAATAAGACGCCATCCCAGACATATAAAGCAAATGCACAATTAAAAGTCCTTGACTCGTTTACCAGAAAGCTAGGAGCAGGAATTTAAACGTCATCGCAATCCCAATTAAATTAGTATAGCTGGCCATCTTCTAAGACAACAGATGTGACATAATATACAGCAAATGGTCCCGCTCTTGCTGTTAATAAAGATGAAGTTCTAAGTTCTCTGAAAGTTATATCAGGTGATAATTAACTATATGCTGAGTTGTGATTCATTTGTGTGTGATTTTCAGCTCTCTCCTTATGAAGACCCATGCTTGTTTAATAAAACGTCAGAAAATAATTTCTTGTAAATTTCCTATCCCAGTCGGGTAACAGGAGTTATAAAACATTTGCAGAATTTTAATCAGTTAGACTGCACGTAGGTTGCATTTATAATTTGAGTGTCCTTCCCCACTCTAAATATCCCTCTGTTCCCTGATTGGAGGGTTGCTTGTGGGTCGAGAAAAGCAAAGAAAATCACTTGGATTTTGCATGTGTTTTTGATGGCGACCTGTCAGCTTCCGTGATCATTGACCCTCTGAAATTGACCATAGCTTCAGTACTTAGCACAAATGAAGATGCAAATTCTGATACTGCGGTCTGTCAATCACTTGTTCCATCACTAGCTGTACACCAGCCCCGAGCCAGCAATCAGTGAAATCAGTTTTTTTTGGCAACAGCATCTCCTTATCCGCTGTCACATTTTTAAAATGTAATTCTTTTGTGGGAGTCACTGGCAAAGCCAGCATGTATTACCCATCCCTAATTACCCTTGAACAGAGTGACTTGCTAGGCCATTTAGGAGGCAGTTGAGAGTCAACAGCATTGCTGCAGGACTGGTTTCACATATGTAGAACAGGCTAGGTAAGGATGGCAGATTTCCTTTCCTAAAGGATGTTAGTCCTAAAGAACCAGATGGGTTTCTACAACAATTGATGATAGTTATATATCACCATTACTGAGACTAGCTTTCAATTACAGACTTTTTGCTAATCAAATTTAAACTTCACCAGCTGCTATGGTGGGATTTGAACCCCTGTGCCTAGAACATCAGCCTGGGCCTGTGGATTACTGGCTTAATGACATTACCACTACACCACAATCTCTCCAAACATTGCTGTTAGAAATGCCAAAATAAGTTACACCTTGTTCAATCAGGTGTAACTGGGTTTTAAAGGTAAGTTGAGTAATAGCTATATATGAACAATATAATATAATAAGAAATAATAAATAAAAAAATTATAATAACATAATAAGTACAAACAATAAACAGCTATATATGAACACCAGACCTGGCCCTGAAAAATAGTTTTATTTTTGTGGAGTGTTGTTAAATATCTCCATTATGATAAATTACTAGATTTTCTTAAACAATTTAAAAAAAATTCCCACCTTCATTCCACCTGCATATCCCAATCTTTAATTTGCTCCGTGTAACATTTATAAGAAATTATTTGATTTTAGTGCTTTTTGTTTCCTGAATGGCTCTGTGAGAATTCTTTAAAATGATTGGCTACTTGGACAGCTTGATGGTATCACGTGAATGCCAGTTAAAGAAAGCTACAAATGACTGCATACTGAGAGGATTAAAGCTCTTACCAGAGAGACCACTGGACCATCCTTACTTTGGCGCTGACTGCAAAATTTCTCCTGGGACTGTCCATCAAATACACATTCAAAAATTCCAAATTTCCTGACCTTCCCCATTTCCAGTTATATGTTTTTGAGAACCTCTCTCCACACAATTTGACTATTTCTTACCTCCTCCATTCTATCCCTGCGAAAAGGGATTCAATTAATGTTGTTCATTCTTAGATATGGACTCACTCTATCTACCGATGCAGGCAGCTCCTATCCCTCACTCATGCTCAAGCCTTGACACGTAGGCGGGCTCACCAAGCCAAATGCCACTTGGTTATGAAGGTGGCAACATGGGTGCCTAGACATTACTGGCTCTCAAATCAGCTCCTTGGCACAGTGCCCTGTGAATCATTATGTCAAGGCAGCTGGCATCGACAGGGAGCTGGGTCTGCTGCCACAGGCCTCTGTCCAACACATTCATTCTGGACAGCAGCCACCCTTACCAGCAGACTGAGTATCTTAAACAGTAATAAACTGACCAAGAAATTAAGCAGACACTGTTAACAATGCACCAACGGAGATTGAATGTGTAAACACACACTTACCATCTGACTCTATCATCACCTGTTTTTATCTCTCTCCTTCTCCCTTGCTGTCTGTGTAGCTGGCATGGGTTTAATCTGCTGTTTGGCACCATCATGGCTCCATGCATTCTAGGTCCAGTCCTCAATTGATTTCCATAACAGCCAGACTTGAACTGACTCCTGCTGCATGGGGAACTCAAAATCTAAACCAACCACTTTGGCGAGACAGCCAGAATCTCCTGGATGAGAAATAGATTGAGAGCAGGATGGAGATTTAACGCTCGTACCAGAGATTGGATTAAACATGGTTCGTTTATAATAGAGGAGCCAGAAGAGGCTCAGTGGTGTACCATGAATATATTATTTGGGGTGTTGCTTGCTTTCTCGTTATTGTGGCACATACTCTCTCGATGGGTGTGCATTTGAAAAGCTCCCTTGGTGAGATTCTTAAGGAATGTGATTTTGGAACTGCCACTGACTCATTCACAGAAGCAAATCATCTCTCCATAGGCTTAAAAAAGTAAATCCAGATTGTAGCTCCACAAAAATGTGTGTATGCTTTGGATAACACTCTTCCCTCAGCATAAGTGTATTACAGCAGGCCTATTTAAAAATGCTTCCATTGGTTCTGCATCATAACTCCACTCACTGATGCCCCTAGCCGAGACCAAGAAATCACAGTTTGGTGAGTGGCTTACTTATTCCAGCTGGAAAAGCCTTGGATGTTTTTTTTCCAGTTTATGACAGATACATTGTACAAACCAGATGGCAATAATGAAATATTGACCAATGATAGATATGTAAATACTGATCTGCAAGTGAGTTAATAAATGTAGGCCCACATCAGATGACAACTTTCAAACATTCATTTACAGCAATGACATAGTACACACAATAAACTAACAAGCTATATTTATATAATACCCTTAACGTAATAAAATGTCCCAAAGCGCTTCACAGGAGTATTATAAAACAAAGAATGACACTGAGCCACATTAAGGAGACATTAGGTCAGATGACTAAAAGCTTGGTCAAAGAGGTAGGTTTTAAGGAGCATCTTAAAGGAGGAAGGTGAGGTAGAGAGGCAGAGGGTGTAGCAAGGAAATTCCAGAGCTTAGGATCTAAGCAACTGAAGGCACGGCCGCCAATGGTGGGGCAATTAAAGTTGGGTAGAAAAAAAAGATAATAATCTCTTCTAATCCAGTTTTTAGCTGTTGCTTTGCCCTAACTTTATATTTCACAGTTTTACAGGCAGTCCCTCAATGCGGTTTGGTCAACTTCATTCTGTAAAGAAATTCTAATTCAATAAACTACTGGGTAACAAGGCTTAGAAGTTAAAACTTTGAAAAGGAAAAACTTAAATGCTTGCTCCTCAATCTGCAAGCTTCTCACATCAACAATCACTTCATTTGGTCTGATAGATACACCCTTATTTTATACATTACTCTGGTAACTGGGCCAAGTTGTGTAAGCAAGATCTGGACAATATCCAGGCTTGGGCTGACAAGTGGCAAGTAACATTCGTACCACCCAAGAGTCAGTCAATGACCATCTCCAACAAGAGAGAATCCAACCATCGCTCCTTGATGTTCAATGGCATTACGATCACTGAATCCCCCATTATCAATATCCTGGGGTTACCATTGACCAGAAACAGAACTGGACTAGTCTAACAAATACTGTGGCTACAAGAGCAGATCAGAGGCTAGGAATCCTCACCTACTGACTCCCCTAGGCTTGTCCACCATTTACAAGGCACAAGTCAGGAGTGTGATGGAATACAGCCCAGTTGCCTGGATGAGTGCTGCTCCCATAACACTGAAGAAGCTTGACTCCATCCAGGACAAAACAGCCCACTTGACTGGCACCCCATCCACAACATTCACTCCCTCAACTACCGATACGGTAGCAGCAGTATGTACCATCTACAAGATGTACTGCATTAACTCCCCAAGGCTTCTCCAACAGCACCATCCAAACCCATGACCACTACCATCTAGAAGGACAAGGGCAGTAAATACATGGGAATACCACCACCTGGAAGTTCCCCTCCAAGTCACTCACCATCCTGACTTTGAAATATATTGCCATTCCTTCACAGTGGCTGGGTCAAAATCCTGGAACTCACACCCGAACTGCATCGTGGGTGTACCTACTTCACAGGGGCTGCAGCGGTTCAAGAAGGCAGTTCACCACCACCTTCTCAAGGGGCAATTAGGGGGATAATAAATGTTGACATAGTCGGTGACACCCACATCCCATGAACAACTAAAAAAAAGCCAATCTAGATCCCCAAGTGAGTCTCGCGCCCAACTGCTTTTTAACTAGAACCAATGAATATTATGAAAAATTTGCAAAAACAGAAAAATTGAGAGGAATAAAGTTTATGTTAGCATATAATTATGTCTTGCCAAAGTGAAGTTAGGAACATTGAGTCTAAGAAGCAGGAGCAGGAATAGGCCATACAACCTGACAGGCTTGCTTCACCATTCAATAAGATCAGCAGGGGATGTAATGTCTGAGCTCCAGGGCAGTGTAACTGGGGGCTACCCTTAAGATGTGCTGGGGACCCCCTGCTAAAGGTTCCCAGGTAAGGATTGCACAACAATTGCCTGGAAAGTGCAAATTTCCCATGGAATTGCCCTGCACTGGGAACCATCCGAAAATGCAGTTCAGTTAGAAACTTCAGATGGTTCTCACTGTCTAACACCAATAGTTACCCAGAAAAAGTTAGAAGAATTTAAACCACTTCTAGCTTCTGGATTACTATTGTACAGGCCAACACTGACTCCTGTCTCCCCCAACGGCAACACCCACCCCACCCACCCCCCCCCGCATGGGACTCACTCCACACCCCCAAACCCACACATGACTCCCCAACCCCCATCCCCGACTAACACCACCCCACCGAGACACTGGCCTCCCCACCCCCGTGACTACCCACCCCCCACAGGACTCCCCCACAACCCCTACCCTGCAACACACCCCACTCCCCAAGGGGACTACCCGCCACAAGGGACTCCCTGTCCCTATGGGATTACCCCCCCCCACGGAACTTGTCCCCGCCCTGACAGGATTCTCTCAACCCCACAGAACTCACCCCCCCCACCCACCCCCGCCGCCGCCCCATGGGGACTCTTCCCCACCACAAGGCTTGATTCCCAACTCTTACGCCCCCGAACCCCACCGCCCAGAACCAACCCCCGACTCTCACCCCACCCACCACCCCAAGGCCCAACCTGAGCCAAGGCCCCCACCCCTGAGGCCTGACCTGATTGCCAACCCACCCCAGGCCCAGGTCCCCCTGCCCCCACTGAGGCCTGACCTGACTCTCCCCCACCCCAAGGCCAGTGAGATCACCTCTCATTCTCCTAAACTCTAGGTCTAGGTCAGAAGTTTCCGGGCACCATGGGAGGTGGCTGGGCGGACAATATGGCGTAAAGGCCAAAAATCAGTTTCATGCCGTTGTGAAACCAGCTTGCATTTGTCCGCTCCACCCGTCAATGGTGGGCCGTGTTTCCCACCACCGCATGTCAGGAACTTAATTTCCATATTTTAGCATCTCATTATAAGCCCAGCTCACGGGAATCATTCCCCCCCCCCCCCCACCACCCTCCCCAACGCTGGATCATCTGGGCACATGTTTCACTATTGTACATAAGCGATGTGCACCTGGTGTATTTTGCTCGGGACTTCGAGGTCTGTTTGCCTCCCTTGCTTTGGGAAGTACTCATGGGCATCAGCACCAAGCTTCACAGGCAGCACCACATCACTTTTAGGGGGGGTCACGAGCAAGTCTCTACCTATCAGACCAGCCATAAGGTGGGTTTTCAATGGCTATAGGGCCAGGGCTAGGGCTTGGGGAAGGGGGAGAAGTGGCCTCAGGCAAGGGAAGAGGCTGCAGGGCGAGGGCTGTACTGGGGAAGGAGGGGTATCCCAGGGTGTGTCAGGGGGGCACATGTTGATCTGTGCAAGTGACACCAAGAGCGGGAGGGATGAGGAGGCAGTCTCCAGAGGAGATGAGGCCAGATGGAGATGTGAGGGTGTGTGTGAGAGAGAGTGAGTGGTGATGTCCCTTGAGCTGGCAGTGAGTGAGATGCCAGTGAATGTGTGATGACCTTATGAGTGGGTGAGTTGAGATTGGTGAGATGGTTGTGTTACCCTGGTGGCACTGATCAGACCATTCATCCTCCTTTTGCACCGGATGACCGACCTTTTGTGGGCAGCATTGGCACTGACCGCCACTGCCACCGCCTCCCAAGCCGGAGTACTGAGATTGCTGGACCTCCTGCGACCAGAGCAAGGGTAGAGGACATTGCGGCGAGCCTCCATTGTGTCCAAAAAGTGTCCCAGTGATGTGTCACTGAATTGGAGGCTGCAATCTTCTTGGATTTTGGGGCCACGACTTCACCAGCGCCACCCTGGGCTGTAAGCATTGAGAAGTTTGCACACAACTGTAGTTTAAATGTAGCGCCCTGTGTGAGGAAGTGACGAGGTAATGGCATGGCGGGCAAATCAGAGATTGACCACCAGCAAGATGGCATGTTTGCTGCGGCTGCATATTAATGAGGTGGGAAAGGGACAATACAGCATGAAAACCCACCGTTGCGACTTGCGGGTAAAATGACTTTTTCTTGCCCATTACCGCACTTTGTGCAAATCTGGGAAGATTCCACCTCTAGTCTATGATCTTTCTTTCCTTCATTCCAGAAGTTGGTTTGGTTGCAATACTCGGCCAACTTCCAAAATATTCTTAATTCTAATATGGGTCAGTCAATACTTTTTTTTGGCACTCACTCACTCCTAGTGTTCCTGACAAACCTTTGACTTCAGTCCTCCCAGCAACTGGGGCCAGCAAAATATTCCAAGTAACTGCTCATTTTGCCTCATTGGCAGCTACAAACCCTCTGAACTACATTAGCAAGTATTGCAACTTGAGATATCATTCTTGTGGCCAATACATTTGGTTAAAATTATTCAGTGTAAGAGCTAAAATTTTGACTGAACTAAATGAATGTATATTTTGTAAATTAACTTTTGATATTGATTCTCTTCCTTTTTGTGTTGGTCCCTGTCATTTTTACACATTTTTTTACACACAGACACACATGCACACACAGACTCACACATGCGCGCATGCATACACACACACGTACACTCTCACACATACACTCACACACACACGCACACTCTCACACATACACTCACACACACACGCACACTCTCACTCATAAACTCACACACGCGCGCGCACTCACACACACACTCTCACTCACATGTACACACACTCACACACACACACACTTTTAGACACACATACTCTCACTCACACACACACTCTCACTCACACATACACACACACACTCTCTCACTCACACACTCACACACACACAAACACACAGTCTGACCTACCTACATTTGATAATTGAATACATTATCCACTTTTCTTAATAATTATTGACAGTTTACAGATCAGTTCATATTTAATTTATGAATTAACAAGTAAATTATGAAAATGGAATACCCTGTATTTGCATTAATCGACAGCGAAGCAATGAAGTGATCCATTGTATGCAATTTAGTTCATTAGTTTGTCCAGGTCAAAGCTAAAAATCCAACATGTAATTAAGTTAGTGATTTGGAACTGCATATAGGATTTATTCATTATAATGTAACAGAATGGCAATGCTGAATGATCCAGATTTAATCAGTGCTAACTGCTGATTTCAGTTGGGGCAGGGGTAGAGTCATTCCAATTGCTCTAAGCATGCCTGAGTTCGGGAGGGAAAAATATTGATTAGCAATCCCATTTCTGATTGCTATCTAGTGACTCATGCTGGAAATGCCTGGGTTAGTTGTGATGTCTTTGTAATTGACTAACTTGCCAACACACACTTAAAAGAAGCCTCAGTTACGAGTAATGGACGCTTTTGGATGACAATCTCAAATGTTTTCCAATACCTGCAGGATTGTATTATAGAAAGAGTGCAAACGGAGGAGAAATTCGACTAAATGGGTGCAAAGTCAGTGGAGCATCTGCTCTCAGTGCTGGTCGTGGTGGCACGAGAACAAAGCCAAATTCAGTTCCAGACCTTATTTACTGGTGAGCTCAACTGGGGAGGGTGGGAATCGATAGTCGTTAGATTGAGCCAGCTGAATTGTGGGGTGGGAGAGGCGGTGTGCGATCTCGGGTAGGGGGCCAGCTTTGGGCTATGAGTTTTGAGGTTCCAGGAGGAACACTCCAGCCTTGACTGGACCCACAAAAAAAGTCAACATTTCCTGGACCTGTCTTTGAGCAGCATGCAGCAGTTCCTTTAGGATTGCTTGCTGGGGCGCTGAATACCTGACACAACTAGACAAGAAGGCACATGGTGAAAGTCCACCCATTTGTACCTCATCTTTGCAATCAGTATCCTACAACCAGCACGGGACCCTAAATAGCATGTATTTAAGGAGTCTAACTCGTGCCCAAGGGACATGCTGTCCGTGATGGTCAGTGACGGAGGGAAGGTAAAGTATGCGACCGTCCGGTGAATAAGGAATTAGGGTTGCGTTAACTGGTACCACATTAAGATGAGTTCTTCACATCAGCTCTAACAGAAAACCATTTCCTCCTCTTCCTCCTTCTCCTCATGTTCCTACTCCTCAGTTGACGCGGGCTGTGTCCTGAACATGGCGAGGTTGTGCAGCACGTAGCAGACCCTGATGGGATCTTGATACCATTCTGCTGAGTACAGCTGAGTTCCAGGTCCAGTGGCAACTGCTGCACCACATTCCATGTGGCAGAGTTGCTCTGGTTGTATGAATGCTGAATGCGTGACCTGCAAACTGGAGATATCAGCCATGGCATCAGCAGGTAGCCCTCGTTGCCCAGTAGCCACCCTTTAGCCTTGCTGGTTCATTTGCAGACAGTGTGGTGGACTGCAGCAGAATGAAGGCATCTTAGTTGCAACCAGTATACTGGGCGTTGACCTGCATGATGGTCGGCCTATGGTCACACATTGGCTGGATGTTGAGGGAGTAGCACCTCTTTCAGTTCCAGTACATGACAGGGTTGACGTGCAGCACCCACCAGAAGATCTGCATGCAGTCAATAGATTCCGGCACCATGGCCTGACTTTTACCTTTGGCGGGTGGTATGCAATCGGCGGGAAACGGACCGCTGACTGCGATTGTCCCCAGACTGCGATTTCACCCTGGCTGGCCAATTAACAGCCAGTCTGTGTGAAACACACGCTGAAAATCTCAGTGCTGCCGGGGTGAGGGCGGGAAGAGGGCAGACGATGACGCTGCTGCGGGCGTGTGGGTGAGCGCTACGAGAGAGTTCTCTGAAGGCAGACAGCCGCATCAGGGAGCTGCAGACCTGAAAATGATCAAATGAAGGTTTAAAAAGCTGCAAAAAAAAATATTCATGCATCGCAGTCAAGCACCTGAAAATATACCTCATGCAAACGCTGTCCACAGATGTTTATTTTTATTTCATTCTATAAGGGAAATTTCTTCCTGCCGTTGACTGAGGTTTGATGAGAAATGTAAAGGCCGCCCGGCCAATTCGCTTGTCCCCCAACTGTAAGGTTGGACAGCCCACGAGAAATCAGAGACGATTGGGTCTTTAATGGGCTTACTGGCCCTCTTAATTGTTGGCGGATATGCTTCCGACTTTTGCGTGCGCACGCTGAGTGAAATATTGCTCGCGTGCACGATAACGTCGGAGTGCTCGCCCAATGTCTTCTCGCGTGATTTTACCTCCGGGTGGGTTGGGTATGCGCCCGCCCGCCAGCTGGATGTAAAATTCTGCCCTTACTGTCTGTTTTTATATTTCTGGTTAGCTCTCTCGCGTACTCTAATTTTTCCCTCCTTATTAATCGTTTAGCCATCTTTTGCTGTTCCATATATCCCGTCCAATCTTCTGGCCTTCCACCTATCTTTGCACAGTTATATACTTTTTCTTTAAGTTTGATACCATATTTAACTTTTCTAGTTATCCAAGGAAGGTGTATCCATTCCTTGAACTTGTTCCTACTCGTTGGAATGTATCTATCCTGAAATATCCCCTTAAGTGTCTGCCACTGCATCTCTATTGACCTATTCCTTAACCTAATTTGCCAATTTATTTCAGCTAGCTCTGCTTTCATGCCCTCAAAATTGCCCTTATTTAAGTTTAAAAACATAGTCTCGCACCCACTCCCATTCCCTCAAACTGAATGTTAAATTCAATCATATTGTGGTTGCTGCTACCCAGGGACACCTTCACTATGAGGTCATTAATTAATCCTATCTCATTGCACAATACTAGGTCTAGTATAGCCTGCTTTCTGGTTGGCTCTAGAACATGCTGTTCTAAGAAATTATCCTGAAACATTCTATGAACTCCTCATCTAGGCTACGTCTGCCCATCTGACTTTTCCAGTCTATATGTAGATTAAAATCTCCCATGATTACCGCCGTACCTTTCTGACAATCTCCCATTATTTCTTAAAAACAAAAAAACTGCGGATGCTGGAAATCCAAAACAAAAACAGAATTACCTGGAAAAACTCAGCAGGTCTGGCAGCATCGGCGGAGAAGAAAAGAGTTGACGTTTCGAGTCCTCATGAGGGCTAACCCTAACCCTAACCCTTTTCTGCGACAAGACCATCCCCACCCCCTTTCTGTTTCCCCCTTCCTTTTTTTTCCAATAAATTATATAGATTTTTCTTTTCCCACCTATTTCCATTATTTTTAAATATCTTAAAATCTCTCATGCTCTCCCCACCCCCACTAGAGCTATACCTAGAGTGCCCTACCATCCATTCTTAATTAGCACATTCGTTTAGATAATATCACCAACTTTAACACCTGTGTGTTCTATTGTTGTTGACATCTTTTGATGATCTGCTTCTATCACTACTTGTTTGTCCCTACAACCACACCCCCCCCTCCACTTCTCTCTCTCTCTCTCTCTCTCTCTCTGCCCCCCCCACACACCTTAAACCAGCTTATATTTCAACTCTTTCTTGGACTCGAACTCAAGTTCTGTCGAAGGGTCATGAGGACTCGAAACGTCAACTCTTTCCTTCTCCGCCGATGCTGCCAGACCTGCTGAGTTTTTCCAGGTAATTCTGTTTTTGTTTCCCATTATTTCTTCCTTTATGTTCTATCCTACCATGTAGTTACTGTTAGGGGCCTGTACCCGACTCCCACAAGTGACTTCTTGCCTTTATCATTTCTCATCTCGACACAAACCATTTCCACATCCTGGTTTTCTAAACTTAGGTTATCCCTCTCTAATGTGCTAATGCCTTCATTAACTAACAGAGCTACCCCTCCACCTTTTCCTCACTTACTGTCCTTCCTAAATGTTCTCTACCCTTTAATATTCAGGTCCCAATCCATGTCCCCCTGCAGCCACGTCTCTGTAATAGTTATCAAATCGTACTTATTTATTTCCATTGCGCTCTTGGTTCATCTTGGTGCATTCAGACACAGAGGGTGGAATTTTCCCAGCCCTCTGGAGGTGGGAGTGATAGGCGGTGTGCTCGGAAAATATGGTGGGATCTGCTCCATGACGGTGTGAAGGCAGCTCGCGATCGTCCGCTCAGCCCGTCAACGGTGGGCCGTGTATCCCACCAGCGGTCGGCGAGGAGCTAATTGTAACACATTAGCATATAATTAAAAGACCATCCCACCAGGCTCTTGGAATCCCACCGGATCGTCCGTCCACATCAGCGGGAAAGCACATCGACGTGTTTCACATGCAGGCGACGTGCACTTGGCGGCCTTCAATTTTGGGGGAACTGAGGTGAGTCAGCAGCAGCGTTCACCACAGCTCGCCCGCTGTTTACAGGCCCCAGGGGCACGGGTTAGGGTGGGGGGGGGGTTGGTGGAGAACTGATTCCTGGCCCTGCAGGTGACTGCTGAGGGGTGGGGGGTGTCTTGGGGCAAGTGCTGGCCAGGGGTGTGCAGGGGGAAGGGGGAGGGAGTCAAGTGCTGCCCTGGCGCTGCATCCCACGCACAGGTAATCGAGGTGGGGGGTGGGGGGGGGTGGTGGGCAGGGTAAGTGAGGGAAGTGGATGCGCATATTAGGGACACCCGTATAAACTGACCAGGCCTCTGCAATTGAGACAGATCAGGTGCAGCCACAGTGATATGATTGGGGTCAGGCTCCTAGCCTGCCCCCCCCCCATGCAAGCATCGCAGAGGCACCAAAGCATCCTCAAGCGCTCCATAACTTACTCATCCCCCCAACCCCCCAGCACCCCCCCGGCACAGACTTCAAATCTGCCACCACTTTATTGGGCTGCGGAGCAGTTGAACTGCACACGTTGTCCAATCTCCTCGCCAACACTGGCCATGTAGCAGTCACTGCTGGAGGTGCTCACAGCCCCTTGCAATCTCAGCATCCTGGTTTGGACCAGTGTCCCCCATGTTGCAGGTTGACAGGGCAGCCATGCAGCGCACTCACCTCTGGGCATCCGAGGAGTGACCAGCACTCTCCTGGAAGCATTAAGGGGCAGTCACACAGGGCTAGGAATGGCGCTTTGTACAGCTAAGTGGCGCTAGTACGTCCCTCTCTCTCTTTCATGCTGCAGGAGGACCACATCAGGATCATGGATCCTGGTGACCTAGCTGTATGCCTGATGGCCTACAGAGACTGTGGAAGATGGAGGAGAGAGCGACTGAGGCTCCTGGCAGTGCAAAGGCAGGAGCAGCAACCTCATGAAGAAGGGGCAGCAGGAGATCCCGCACACGCTGTCTAGGAGTGACAGTGACCTGTGGCTGGTCAGCGCCTAGCGACACCCAGGGTCTATAGACACCGTCTATCATTCCTGCAGATGACTGAGAACCAGTGTCGCCGAAGACTGCGCATGCCTAGGGACCTGGTGACTCACATCTGCCACTTACTGCAGGACTTGGTGCCAAGGGGACATGGAGGGCACCCACTGCCAGTGGCTGTGAAAGTGACCATGATGCTCAATATCTATGCCAGTGGCTCCTTTCAGGGCTCCAGAGGTGACCTCTGTGGGATTTCACAATCCGCCACCCACAAATATATCCATGAAGTCACGGATACCAGCTTCTCCATGGTACACAACGTTGTGCATTTCACCCAGGACTGGGACAGCCAGGACACAAGGGCCATTGGATTCACCCTGATCTCGGGATTCCCACAGGTGCAGGATGTGATTGACTGAACTCATGTGGCGCTCAGGTCTCCATCGCTACACTCCATGGACTACATCAAGCGCAAGGGCTTCCACTCACTGAACGTGCAGCTGGTGTGCGACAACCAGGAACGCATCCTGCAGGTGTGCGCACGGTTTCCAGGAAGTGTGCACGATGCCTACATCCTCAGTCAGTCACAGATCCCTGGAGTCTTCCAGGGTCCACAGAGGCTGCAGGGATGGCTCCTTGGGGACAAGGGCTACCCGCAGAGACTGTGGCTGATGACACCCGTGTGGTGGCCTCAGACTGCAGCAGAGCGACGCTATAATGAGGCTCATGCAGCAGCTCACAACGTGGTGGAGCAGACCATTGGGATGTTGGAGATGTGGTTCCGGTGCCTGAACCGGTCTGGTGGGGCCCTGCAATACAGTCCGCAGAGGGTGTCACACATCGTCATCGTCTGCTGTACCCTTTACAACCTGGCGCTGCAACAGGGGGTGAAGCTGGCTGAGGAGGAGATGGAGGAGCTGGAGGTCTCCCCTGATGAGGAAGATGTCAATGGGGATGAGGGTGAGGAGGTCCTGGAATGTGACGATAATGGCGATGAGGCCCTCACACTGGCTCGATGAGGCAGGCGCACTCGGGAGACCCTCATAGCTGCTAGATTTCTGGAGGATGATGACAACATGCAGTGAGGACACTCCATAGATCTTCACACAGCCTCTGAGAATGTCTGACTCCTGTCTGGCTGAGGGGCAGCTCGATTGCGCTCCATGATCAGGGCCAGCTCAGAGATGCAGTCACGAAACTTTAGATGCATCTGATGCTGCGTCTGCCTTCAGCACCACAGCCCTTCAGGAGTTGGTGCACAGCATCACTGGTCACAGATGTTGGTGTGATGGGGGCCAGCCCCACCTTAAAGGTGCTGAGAGCACACAGAGAGAATGAGGGAACTCTGTGGCACCTGCTCACTACATTCTGGCAGCAATGACCAGCACCATCGAGGTGCAGGCATCAGTAATGTGCCCAGGGAGTGTGAGGCTGGACCATCACTGTGGCCTGAAGGCTGCACAGACACAGGGAAGAGGCCCTGGACTGAGAAACCTGCCTTTTATCTTGTGCAGAAAGGTTTCACATCTGGAGTGACAAGAACATTGCTCATCAGAACAAGGAGCCACAGGCAGGGAGACGTTCTCAGGCGTTTATTGACAATAGTGAACAGTGTGTACAAGTGATCAACACCCGTGCCCAGGCTGTGCAACTACTTTTACCTAACTTACCTAACCCTGCTGCTACGTCTTGGTGCTCCCCTGACGTCCAGAGCAGATGTGGAGACAGCTGTTGACTGTGATGCCCTGTCTGTGATGGGTGTCCTCTGGAGTGCTGAGACCTGGAGGTCCCTGGCCTGCTGTGGGGGTCCTGCTGTGTGGCAGTGGCCCCCTCCTCGGCCTGTGGAGCTGAGGTCACAGGAAGAGGGGATTCGGATGGGCTGGTCACCCCCAGAGTCACCTGAGTAGATGGCCCGGGAGTGTGCACCTGCTGGTCCTCCTCCTCCCTCTGGGTGCCCGAGGGCCCCTGGCTGACTCCATGAGAGAAATGGTGGCTGGAGTGAGATTGAGCTGCCCTGCACTCCTGTCGTGTACGCACTGTTGGAAGCCAACTGTGGCATCAGTGATGGAGTTAAGCCTGCACAGCAGTGCAGGAGTGACATCCTGGACCAGGGTCTCCATGACGGCCGCCATCCTGCCAGTGTTGACCTCGGTGCGTTGACATGCCGGCGCTATCACCTCAGCCTGAAGGTGGACGGACTCCTCCATCGTGCCTTGCAATCTGAGGAGTGCGCTGGACATCCCTTCCCGATGTTCCCGAGTTTGCCTTTGCAGCTCCAGCAACCGAGATGTTACCGAGTCCAGAGGCTCATCATCTGATTCGGCCTCAACAACGTTCTGGTCTCCAGCAGTCCTCCGAGTGCTGGGGACCTGGGAAGTCCCTGCCTCCGCCTGCTGTGGATCAGACAGTGCGATGTGCTCACCAGATTGTGACCCCGAGGCTACTCAAAAGCTCGGTCCTACCGAGGTGTGTGTCTCTGCGCTGGTGGAGGGTGTGGGTGAGGCTGTGACAGGACTTCAGGGAGGGTGCCTTCAGATTCCTCTTCAGAAGTTTCTTTGGAGATTGGCTGGAGGGCCTGGCTCATGGACTCTCTCGGCTGTTTCCCAGATGTGCCTGAGAAAGTAAGGGGATGGCAGTGGCCTGTGAAACAGGACACATCACTCACAGCATGGTTGTCCGATGGACGTTGCACTGCTGGATCCTCACTTGGTAGAGCAGCACCAACCTCACTGTCAGCACAGGACCAGTCTCGGTCATCGCCGGCCAGCTGGATGGCTCTGTTTTCAAATTCAATCAGAACTTTGATCTCTGGTGTCCCTCCATCTCTCTGCAACCTTTCCCTTCTGTTGTGTGCCAGTTTGTCCTGCATGGATAAAGATGGAGAGAGTGTCTCAGGATGCCTCCTGGGCCAGATTATAAGTATGCTTGGCCTGTGTTGGTGGTGAGTGGTCCCGTGGACAGGATGAGGACAATGAAGGCGTGTGTGAGAGAATGAGTGGTGATGTCCCTTGCACTAGCAGCGAGTGAGGGCCCTGTGGATGCGTGATGGATTTGTGAGTGTGTGAGTTGGGAGTGATGACAAGAGTGACTTACCCTGGCGGAATGGAGGAGATCATTCATCCTTTTGTGGAACTGGGTGGCTGTCCTCTGCAGGGTGTTTGCGCTGACCATCACTCCACCGCCTCTCAAGCCAGGTTGTTGACATTGCTGCCCATCCTGCGGCCAGAGTGGGGGTAGAGCACATCCCAGCAGCCTCCACGGCATTTAGCAGTTGCTCGGGGGACCTGCTGTTGAAGGGGGCTGCAGTCTTTTTTGCCTTTGCTGGCCACGTCTCCCAGGCAGCGGTGGTGAGCTAGTGGCGATGAGCGCTTTGCTGGTGACTGCCTTTTAAAGATGGCGGCCGGTGTGATGCAACAGCGGGGTGATCGCAAGCGGGCAAATGAGAGCCCGCTCGCCATGGAAACAGTGTGTTCCCTGGAAATGCATAAATAACGAGGCGGACTCGGGAAGATACAGCGTGAAAACCCACCATTTTCGTAGGCAGGTTTTTACACACCTTCTACCGCACTTAGTGAAATTCTGGGTAAATTCCACCCAGAGCCTTAAGTTTTATCCTTTTATTCTTTTTATGACCTGTAGCCTCATCTGTTAATTTACTGTCAGATTTGTACTCTCTATCCCTTCCTGTCACAGCCTGTTTTACATTTCCAGTAATAACACCCTTCTCTTTTGTCTTGTCTCTACTCTTTGATTTACCACATCTTCCCAAAGTTGTATCCTTGCCCCCTCTTGTTTGTTTAATGCAGCTTGCAAGAACACCGGTCCTAGCATAGTTCAGGTGTAGACCACCCCAATGGTACAGATCTCACTTTCCCCAGTATTGGTGCCAGGGCCCCACAAACCGGAATCCACTTCTCCCACACCAGGCTTTGACCCACGCATCCATCTTCCTAATTGGATTTGTTCTATGCCAATTTGCACGTGGCCCAGGTAATTATCCAGAGATTGTGATCTTTGAGGTTCTGCTTCTTAATTTGGTGCTCGTACTGACTATGCAGAGCCTCATTCTTTGTCCTGCCTATGTTATTGGTACCAACATGGACCATGCTGTCTGGGTCCTCCGCCTCCCATTGCAAGTTCCTCTCCAGGCCCAAGTGGATGTCCCGGACCCTGGCATCGGGCAAGTAGCACAGCCATCTGGACTCACCCTCTTTGCTGCAGAGGACAGTGTCAATCCCTCTGACTATACTGCACCCTGCTACCACTACATTCCTTGTAACTCCCCCCACTTGAATGGCTTCCTGTACCACGGTGTCATGGACAGTTAGCCCATCCACTTTGCAGCTCCCACTCACATCCAAACAAACTGAAAAAAACCTCAAACCTGTTGGACAATTGCAATGGCCGAGGGTCCTCAGTGCTGCCCTCTGGGTCCCCTTACCTGCCTCACTTGCAGTCACAGCCTCCTGTCCCTGACCCACTCACCAAAGCAGAAGACTCTATCCTAAGGGGTGTGATCACCTCCTGGAATAAAGTGTCCAGGTAACTTTCCCCCTCCCCGATGTGCCACAGTGTCTGCAGCTCAGCCTCCAGCTCAATAACTCAGAGACGAAGTTCCTGCAGATGTGTCTGGCCTGGATCACACCGGTATCTGGAAGCTCCCACATCCTGCAATCGCAGCACACCACCTGCCCTGCCATCCACAATGTGTGTTAATTAATTAATAATTGCTAATTAATTAATTACAATGAATAAAGTTTACACCTCCCTATAGGTTTTGTCACTGCCGGTAAACTTTGCAATACCGATAAAACAATACAGTACTTATAATATTGATGAAACTAATAATACCAGTTACTGGTTTAGCTGCTCCTTCTGCTGCACCAAAGTGGAAATCAAATACTGGAGGCTGAAAAAGAGCAGAAGAAATAAAGCACCTCCTCTGCACCCTTCAGCGAACTCCCCGCTCAGCACACTTTATTTCTTGCAGTAAACTTTACCTAAAACACCTCTTTCCCCCTATGCACCGAATTCCAACTCTGAACCAAATTCCCAAGTATACTTACTCAGTCTCTGTCTCACTCAGGCCGTAGTCTTCCCTCACTGACCGTGCTGATGGATGCTCACTGCACATGGGCTAAAGCCCACAATACGGTGTCCAGTGCAATTCGCCCACAAGTATTCCTGTGTACCACAAGTGCAATTTTGGAATCCTAAGGGCACCCATGGCACCCAAAAAAATTGCTGCTAATGAATCCAACTTCTCACCCATTCGATCAAAAAAGAAGAAATTCAGATCTAAATAACGCATCACTGGCTGAAATATTTGCAGCATTCCATTCCCCATTAGTGCACCATTATTCTCTTCTCCAACGATATTTGTGTAAGATTCATAACTGGCTTTTGTTGATGAAGAAAAGGCTATTTATTCTGTTGTAGCAGTGTGACTTAGCAATAGGACCTTAAACTGTTGTTTAACACTGCTTTAATTTGTCATTTTTTTCTTGCTGTTGTGGGTATGTGTTAATAGTCGATTTTCACAAATATAATTAATTTTTTGAGAGAAAAATGAGGGCAGCAAGAGAAGGTGTAAAAGAAACCCTTTAATTCCACAAATGAGGGGACGCGTGTAGTCTGAGAATATTTTTATTGATCATATTAACATTTTTTATTATTATTTTGTGCCAATTTTTGCTTGTATGTAGCTGTATTTTTAATTGATTATTGTGTAATTTAAATTAACTATGAAGAATAGCTGCTTTAGAATACCCATTAACTGTGCAGCAAAACAACATAATTGCCATATGTCATATTTCCTTTGGCTGCACTAATTTTTGGCACCACACAGAAAATTCCATGAGTTACACAAGTCACACATTAATAGGTCCTTGTAAAACTCTACTGGCATCCACCTCCACAAACTGCCGGCAGAAGGGACACAATTACAATTCATGGCTCCAATGCTGAATCCCTCCATATTCATGAGGAAGGAGTCACCAGCAGCCTGTGAGCTACCATTAAGCTTGCAGACTTCTTGGGCTTGATTTTAACCCTGACTAGGGTTTCGAGAGGGAAGAGGGCACAGCAGGGGAAGAACAGGCGGCCCTTGCCAAGCAGGTAAACGGCTGGAAGTGATGTTTTTAGGAGGCTCTCAGGGGAAAGATCCTGCACTTTGAAGACTGCAACTTGTTTGTGAGGCCTGGAGGAGCACTCTGCTTGTCAGACCAAAGAAATGGCTTCTCTTATCTCGGGAGCATTTTAATCCTTTGCAACAGCTGCCAACTTGCTTCAGCCCAGCAAGTCATCTGTGGCTGCTTCCCCCCCTCAGGCATAGTTAAAAGGCCATGAAGGTCCCACTGACCTCACAGGACTCTGAATAATAGTCATGCAGGAAGCCTTTGACTCTGTCTGGTGGGCACCTCATTACCATCAAAGCCAGCAGCGTTAAAATCACAGGCCAGTGAGAATATGGAGAAGAACTCTTTGCCCGGTTCATTTCTGTCATACGGAGAGTTAAAATTCCACCCCCCACTCACCCCCACAACCCCCCACCCTCGTCCTTGCCCAGACTACCCTGGTCTCTTTTCAGAAGGAAGTGCAAGTCATATTCAATATTCAATGACTTGACTATACCATTGTACTGGTGCTTCAACACACTGGTGACTGATCCTCAACCCCTCACAACAATGCCACACGTATCACAGCCGAATTGCTCTGGCAGTTTGGCCAGGTGAGGTTTTCAGGGTAACACTTTTCTATCCACTCAATCAAACTCCCAAAAAAATCAGAAATGTTGACTTAATATTAATGTTCGTTTTACTGAGAATTGTTTTAAAAAAGGCTCCTCCATCTTCCTTTCCTAATAAGCTCAAACTGACGAAGACTTCATCCAACTTACACTTCATTAATAGACAAATTGCTTAAATGGCAATAATCTGATGGACAAGATTCAGTTTCATGCTAATGGCTAAATTCTGAGGAAAAAGATAGGTATTGTCAGTTCTGAACTTAAACTTGATAGGCCTTCATGAGTTGAGTAGCTGTGTATCATGATGACACTGTCATGAACAATGTTTTGCTGACCTTTGCACTAGTTTTTAATATTTGGCTTTCACTGTTTATGTGAACAAAGCAGCATCAATTTTATTTATATTTATTAAAATCTCATTAGTTAATTACATTAACATTTACTGCTGCAAGAACTTTGTTTTGCTGTACAGGATGTGCATTATGTGAATTTTATAGAGTGCAATAGCCAGCATTCTTAGTACAGCACTGCTACAGAGTCATTAGGTTGCCTATTAAATTATTTGCTGCCAACTCAAGTTCAGCACTGGCTTATTGACCAGCTGAATAAAAAGTTGCTTATAGGCTTCAAACCATAAAGATTCTGCTCTGGTTATATTTGAAGCTGTCTTTATTGATGAGCGACTGAGTGGTATTATTTGAAACTTTAGCAGAAATTTGATAAAGGGTTGATGTCTTGCAATACTTTTACTGCCAATAATGCACACCATGCCAAAATAATATTTCAACTTTCCTCCATAGGTGATATCATTCTATTCTTTATTTTAATTTTTCAAATGTGTAAATATGCATTTGAAGGGATTTAATTCCCCATGTGTACAATTTTTATTATTCTGGTTAATGTATTTATTCTACTGGATTGTTTGTAAAGCAGTTTGAACACCCTGAGCTAGTGAAAGGGTTTGTATAACTGCAAGTCTTTTTTTCTCTTTTTCAAGTTAAATTTCTGTCTTTTAGTTTTACTGCTAACATTATTCTGTATGACGTACACTGTAAATGAAACCTCTTGCTGGGTAATAGTTGTTGGGCCAGATATGGTTTGTATTTCATAGAGGTAATTTTCCACTTTAGTACTTCTGACATAAATTGCACGTACATATTGGAAAGTTTTACACCTGCAATGTGTGATTTTCCGATCATTAATTTTACTAGTAAGAAAATAACAGGCTGGGAGCTTGCAATTTCCTGTTAGGAAGACAGTAGCAGAAGGTATCACCTTTCATGTGTTGCTTTGGCACATTGAGAATTCAGTTTTAATTTAAATTAAGGGATAGTCCCTGTGAGGTTATTGAAGCCCTGGTTTGTCAATATATTGAACGTAGAAAAAAATGGAACCTTGGATCTCTAGAACGCCAGCCTAAGTGCTTGTGAAAGTAATTAAATCTGAGCTTTGAACCTTAGCAAAGCACTTTGAAGAAGGCTTCAAAGGTGGTCTGCAGTTTGGTCTGGCAACCCTGCAGCAGTACACAATGGTGGAATACAGATTGCTCCATAGATATCCCACATGTATGAAAACAACTAAACTGTGTTTGACCTCTCTGTCTCAATTTCTGGTGATAGACTGTCCACCAATATCCATTACATGCCTACCGACTCCCACATCTATCTTGACTACAGCTCCTCACACCCCGCTTCCTGTAAGGACTCCATCCCATTCTCTCAGTTCCTTCGCCTCCGTCGCATCTGTTCTGATGATGCCACTTCCAAAAACAGTTCCTCTGACACGTCCTCCTTTTTCCTTAACCGAGGTTTTCCACCCACGGTCATTGACAGGGCCCTCAACTGTGACCGGCCCATCTCCCGCGCATCCGCCCTCACACCTTCCTCTCTCTCCCAGAAACATGGTAGGGTCCCCCTTGTCCTCACTTATCACCCCACCATCCTTCGCATTCAAAGGATCATCCTCCGCCATTTCCGCCAAATCCAGCATGATGCCACCACCAAACACATCTTCCCTTCACCCCCCCCGGCGGCATTCCACAGGGATCATTCCCTCTGGGACACCCTGGTCCATTCCTCCATTATCCCCTGCACCTCAACCCCCTCCCACGCCGCCTTCCTATGCAACCGCAGAAGGTGCAACTCCTGCCCCTTTACTTTCCCTCTCCTCCATCCAAAGGCCCAAACACTCCTTTCAAGTAAAGCAGCATTTCACTTGCATTTCCCTCAACTTAGTCTACTGTATTCGTTGCTCCCAATGCGGTTTCCTCTACATTGGAGAGACCAAACGCAGACTGGGTGACCGTTTTGCAGAACACCTTCGGTCTGTCCACAAGCATGACCCGGACCTCCCTGTCGCTTGCCATTTCAACACTCCACCCTGCTCTCATGCCCACATGTCCGTCCTTGGCCTGCTGCATTGTTCCAGTGAAGCTCAATGCAAACTGGAGGAACAGCACCTCATCTTCCGACCAGGCACTTTACAGCCTTCCAGACTGAATATTGAGTTCAATAATTTTAGATCATGAACTCTCTCCTCCATCCCCAACCCCTTTCCGATCCCCCCCCTTTTTTCAATAATTTATATAGATTTTTCTTTCCCCACCTATTTCTATTATTTTTAAATGTATTTCCATTCATTGTTTTATCTCTACCTTTTAGACTATTTCAATCCCTTCCCCCCACCCCACCCCCACTAGGGCTATTTGTACCTTGCTCATCCTGCTTTCTACCCTTAATTAGCACATTCCTTAGATAATATCACCACCTTCAACACCTCTTTGTCCTTTTGTCTGTGACATCTTTTGGTTATCTCCACCTATCACTGGCCCTCTGTCTAGCTCTACCTGTCCCACCCTCCTTAAACCAGCTTATATTTCACCCCTTTCCTATTTTTACTTAGTTCTGTTGAAGGGTCATGAGGACTTGAAACGTCAACTTTGCTTTTCTCCGCCGATGCTGTCAGACCTGCTGAGTTTTTCCAGGTATTTTTGTTTTTGATTTGGATTTCCAGCATTCGCAGTTTTTTGCTTTTAACTAAACTGTGTTAGTAGGCAAGCCTTATGAGGTCCAATAGCTGAAGCTATTGAAGAAGGAGCTCTTGACCCTCCAAATACATAATTAATTGTCCTCTTCACTTGTCACAGAATCAGAGAATTGTTACAGTGTAGAAGGAGGCCATTTGGCCCATCGTGTCTGCACTGGCTCTTAGTGCCAATCTCCTGCCTTTTCCCCATAACCCTGCACATTGTTTTTATTTAAGTAATCACACAATGCCCTCTTGAATGCCTTAATTGTATCTGCCTCTACCACTCTTCCAGGCAGTGCATTCCAAACCTTAACTACTCGCTGTGTGAAAAAATTTTTTCTCACCTCGCACATAATACTCCAGTTGAGTTCTAACCAGTGTCTTATATACATTCATCAAAACCTCCTTGCTCTTGTACTCTATGCCCCTATTAATGAGGCCTAGAATACTATATACTTTAGAAACAGCTCTCTCTACTTGTCCTGCCACCTTTAATGACTCATGTACATATATACCCAGGTCCCTCTACTCCGACACACCCTTTAGAATAGTATCCTTTATTTTATACTGTCTCTCCATGATCTTTGTACCAAAGTGTATCACCTCACACTTCTCTGCATTGAACTTCATCTGTCACCTATCTGCCCAGTCCACCAATGTGTCAATGTCCTTTTGAAGTTCTAAATGTCTTCCTCACAGTTGACAATTCTCCCAAGTTTTGTGTTGTCTGCAATCTTGGAAATTGTCCCCTGCACACCAAGATCAAGATCATTTATATATATCATGAAAAGCAAGGGCTCCAGCATTGAACCCTGGGGAACTCCACTACAAACCTTCTTCGAGCCCATAAAATATCCCCTAACCATCACTCTCTGTTTCCTATCACTCAGCCAATTTTGTATCCACTTTGCCACTGTCCCTTTTATTCCATGACCTATAACTTGCCTCATAAGTCTGTTGTGTGGCACTGTATCGAATGCCTTTTGAAAGTCCATATACATCACATCAACAGCCTTGCTCTCATTGACCATCTCTGTTACCTCTTCAAAAAACTCCAGCAACTTAGTTAGACACAATTTTCCTTCACTAAATCCATGCTAACTCTTCCGAATCAATCTACAGTTTTCCATGCGACTACTAATTCTATCCCGAATAATTATTTCCAGAAGTTTCCCCACCACTGAAGTTAAATTGACTGGTCCGTAATTGAACAAAGGCATAATGTTTACAATCCTTCAGTTCTCCAGTACCTCCCCCGAATCCAGGGAATGTTGAAAGATTATTGCCAGTGCCTCTGCAATTCCCACTCTCACTTCCTTCAATATTCTTGGATGTATCTCATCCGGTCCCGGTGCCTTATCAACTTTAAGTACCGAGAGTTTATCCAACACCTCCTCCTTATCAATTTTAAACCCTTCTAGTGACTGAGTTTCCTTCTCTGTCACCATGGCCTGGGCAGCATCTACCTCGTAAAGACAGATGCAAATTATTTATTTAACATGTCAGCCATGACTCTGACCTCTATGTGTAAATCCCCTTTTTATTCCCTAATAGGCCCTACTCCACCTTTTACCACCCTTTTATATTGATGTGCTTATAGAAAAGTTTGGGATTTCCTTTTATCTGCTTGTCTTTTTTCATAATCCCACTGTTTTATCTCCCAAACTCTTGCTGTTTTATCTCCCAAACTCTAATTGTTTTATCTCCTGAAATCTCGCTGTTTTATCTCCTGAACTCTCGCTGTTTTATCTCCTGAACTCTCGCTGTTTTATCTCCTGAACTCTCGCTGTTTTATCTCCTGAACTCTCGTTGTTTTATCACCTGAACTCTCGCTGTTTTATCTCCTGAACTCTCATTGTTTTATCACCTGAACTCTCGCTGCTTTATCTCCTGGACTCTCGCTGTTTTATCTCACGACCTCCTGCTATAAGATCTCCCGAGCTCTCGCCCACCTCTCTCTCCTGAAATCTTGCTGTTTTAGCCTCTCTGTCCCGCTGTCTCACTGTTTTAACCTCTCTCTCCTGAACTCTCACTGTTTTAACCTCTCTGTCCTGAAGTCTCACTTTTTTAAACTCTCTGTCCCGAAGTCTCGCTGTTTTGTGTTCTCTAGAGAATTCTTACCCTCAATTGCCCCTCAGTGCCTTTGCCCGAAACACTCTGTGAGCTCTGCTCGGGCAATGGCCACTGTGTGCCAATGCATGAGCTCTTCTTATTCCCCCATTTAAGCAGCTTCAGGAATGGCTTCCACTTCTCTGACTGGCTCTGTGCTGTGCAGCCTCATTATCTCCTTAGATGAGCTACTGGCCCAGCATGTTCCCACGCATCACCTCGAAAATCTAAATCGGCCCTGCAATGAGCTCCCAAGAGGCTCATTAAATGCTTCAACTGATTAACCAATACAGAAGTAAAATACTTCTGCAGATGCTGGAAATCTGCAAAGCAGGAAATGCCGCAAATACCCAGCAGGTCAAGCACCGTCTGAAGTGAGAGAAGCAGAGTTGGGGTTCCAGGTCAATGACATTCCATCAGTCGATTACCTGTCAGTTTCAAGCAGGTTACTTTGACCTCTGACTTCCACCAAAATCACTGGGTGGCCGGAGCACATTGAGGAATTGGGTTACCACCATCAAATCTGCCTCTGTCTCAAGTTCAAAGTTCAGCCCGAGGAGTCAGGAAAAGAATTCTGAGAGAGAGAGAAATCGTTCCCAACAAATTTACTGGAGTTCTTTGGAGAAATTCCATCTTCTCCACAAATGTAATTGTGTAGATTTGATATATTAGGTCTCTGCAAGGCTTTTGATACTGTACCAGATAAACGATTAGCTTACAAGCTAGAAGCCATAAATTAAAGGCAGGAATCTGGGGTAGATTAAAAATTGGCTAAAAGAGAGCAAGTAAAAGGGACATTGTTGTGAATGAACCTCACTCACCAACATGTCAAATTATGGGGCACTAGGGGAATGTCAGTGTGATCAGTGTTCGAGTCTTTGTGGCTTACATTGTATATAAATGAATTCAAACTACGTGACAGAAGCAGAACTATGGATGACCCTGGGAGAATGTGGAGGGGGACCATGGGGGGAAGGGGTGTGTGGGGAGTGTGAGGTTCACACAGTAAGGAGGAGGCAAGCCAAACACAAGGGGACCTGGCTGAAAAGTAAATTGATGAGTGGCAAATGACATCTAATCTAGAAAAATACAATTTAATGAGACTAGGGAAAGGAATATGCTCCAGGATAAAGGGCACAGGAGGGGGGAATCTTGTGGTTATTGTGAAGAATTGACTGAAATCAGCAGTGTAATATGTAGCAGCAGAAAGAACGTTAATTGGATCTCAGGATGGATAACCACAGGGAAACAATAAAAATCCTTGCAGTAATAACAAGGCAGTGGTTTGTCAACATCTGGCTTATTGTATACTCACATTGCAGCAAAGCCATCCAGGCAATGTGCAGAAGACAGCAACCAAACTCATAAGGCAAGTGGGAGGGGGAGAGAGAGGGGTTGGAGGGGTGGGGGGGGGGGAGTGGGGTGGTGGGGTGCGGGGGGGGAGGGGTGGGTGGGTGGGTGGGGTGGTTGGGGGGCAGGGTGGGATTTTAACCCTCACGATGGGTGGGGGAGGGTTGGGAAGTTTGTTCAAATTTGCTCATTCTGAAACCCAGCCCAACCCAACCCATTTCAAATGTATCCATTTCCAGTTTTAACAGGAGTAAAGATGTCTTGCTGCAATTGTACAGAGCCTTGGCGAGACCTCACCTGGAGTATTGTGCACAGCTTTGGTCTCCTTATCTAAGGAAGGAGATACTTGCCATAGAGGGAGTGCATTGAAGACACACCAGACTAATCCCTGGGATGGCGGGATAGTCTTAAGAGGAGAGATTGAGGAAACTGGGCCTGCATTCTCTGGAGTTTTGAAGAATGAAATGTGATCTCATTGAAACTTAAAAAATGGTTGCAAAATTTGCTGACGACACAAAGATAGGTAGGAAAGTAAATTGTGAAGAAGACATAAGGAGGCTACGAAGGAACATAGATAGATTAAGTGAGTGGACAACAATCTGGCAAATGGAATATAATGTGAGCAAATGAGAAATGGTCCATTTTGGTAGGAGAATAAAAAGAAATCTATTAACTAATTGAGAGACTGCAGAGGTCTGAGATTCAGAGGGATCTGGGTATTCTAGCGCACAAATCACAAAAGGGTACAGCAAGTAATTAGGAAAGCTAATAGAATGTTATCATTTATTGTGAGGGGAATTGATTACAAAAGTAGGGAGGTTATGCTTCAGTTGTACTGGGCACTGGTGAGACCACATCTGGAGTATGGTGTACAGTATTGGGCACCTTATTTAAGGAAAGATGTAAAAGTGTTAGAAGCAGTTCAGAGAAGGTTTACTAGACTAATACCAGAAATGGGTGGGTTATCATATGAGGACAGGTTGGACAGGTTAGGCTTGTATCCACTGGAGTTTAGAAGAGTAAGAGGCGACTTGATCGAAACCTTTAAGATCCCAAGGGACCTTGACAGGGTGGATGTGGAGAGGGTGTTTCCTCTTGTGGGAGAATCTAGAAGTAGGGGCCACTGTTTAAAAATAAGGGGTCCATCATTTAAGACAGAGGTGAGGAGAAATTTTATGCGCTCAGAGGGTTGCGAGTCTTTGGAACTCTCTTCCTCAAAAGGCAGTGGAAGAAGAGCCTTTGAATATTTTTAAGACAGAGCTAGATAGACTCTTGATTAACAAGGGGGTGGAAGGTTATTGAGGGTACGTAGGAACGTGGGGTTGAGGTTACAATCAGATCAGCCATGATCTCATTGTAATGGCGGAACAGGCTTGAAGGGCCGAGTGGCCTACTCCTGCTCCTACTTTGTATGTTCACATGATCTTACAGGGTGTGACAGGGTAAATTTGGATAGGTTGTTTCCCCTGGCTGATGAATCTAAAACCAGGGGACATAGCCTCAGAATAAGGGGCAGGCCATTTAAGATTTCAAATGAGGAGGAGTTTCTTCACTCCGAGGATGGTGAATCTTTGGAATTCTTTACCCCTGGGGGCTGTGGAAGCTCAATCATTGAGTATGTTCAAGGCAGAAATCGATAGATTTCTGGATACGAATGACATCAAGGGATATGGGGTAGTGGCTTAGAGGCAGATGATTAGCCATCAAGAAACCGAATGGCGGCACAGGCTCGAAGGGCCACATGACCTACTCCAGCTCCTATTTCCTATGCTCCTATGTTTAACAGAACTGGGCAGGGTGATGGGTCTATTCTCGAGGTAGTGGGTAGAGGAGCGTCAGTTATTCAGATTTGCTGAGGAGGCTGCCTAACCCAGATTCTAGTAGCCATTTAGATTCCTGGACTACATTCCGGGTTTCCCAGAGCTCCAGAAACCCAGCAGCTGAAGGGGACTTTGATGAATCTACCTCTCTCAAGTCCCTAACTGTCTCCCCATAAACATCAGAGCCAAAGAATGTAAGATTGTTCCCAATGGAGAATTTCTCTTTTGCCAAAAACTCCATTGATTGCTCAACGCATCATTTTTTAGCTACCTGTACTTCAGAAGGATAAGCATTAACTTTTTTTATTTCAATGAATTATTACCAGACTGGTGTTCTTCACTCAGTTCCTGTTACAATGGCTCAGAGTTACTTTGTTCTGTTTGCATTCTCATATGCGTAATACCATCCGAAAACTATATTCAACTACACTGTGTCTCCTGCCAATGCCAAATGGCCACCTGTGTATGCGCACTAGCCCACGCATATGTTACTCCGCTATACCCAAGCTGCCGGAGAACTCCTTTTAAAATCGAAGGCCAAAGCCAAAGCGAAAGCAGCAAAGTCTAAGAAAGCAGCACCAAAGACTCTTCTCAGGGACACCCGCCTCTCTTAGAAAAGAGCTGATCCCTGTCCCAGCGCTGGGAACAGATTTCAGATAGAAACGTTGTTTTCTGCTATTCAGATCCATGCTGCACACAGCCCACTCCCTGCAATAAAACAGAGGGATGTCCCTGTCTCTTCGGAGCCGGGTGTGTGTCCAGGTGCAGTCAAAGTTTGCGTTTGTGTCTTTCTCACAGCTTCAGGGCAGAATCGTCCCAGATTTGCACTAAATGTGGTAGCAGCTAGGTTAAACAACGTTTTACCCACTGGCCACAATGGTGGGTTTTCACACCGTATCGTCCTAAACCCGCCACATTAGTTACGCACTCCCGGGCTCTCATTCGCCCACCATGCTATCACCTCACCGCATCAACAAGCCGGGCGTTATATTTAAAGTCCAGCCGCGTGCATGCATCTCTGTGCTTCCAGCCCATGACTACTGCAGGGAAGATGTCCATGAAAGGCAAAAAGACTGCAGCGCCCGATCACACATCACTGGAACGCCTTTTGGATGCTATGGAGGCCCATTGTGATGCACCCTAACCCTGCTCTGGCCACAGGATGGGCAGCGATAGGACCAACCAGGCTTGGTAGGCGATGGCAGTGGTGGTCAGTGCCAATGCTGCACAGAAGAGGTCGGCCATCCAATGCAGATAGAGGATGAATGATCTCATCCATGCAGCCAGGGTAAGGCAACCATCTCATCACTCTGAACTCTCACACACACAAGCCCATCACACACTCACTGGCATCTCACTCACTGCCAGCTCAAGGGACATCAGCACCCATTCTTACACACACACACCCTCACATCTCCATCTGGCCTCATCTCCTCTGGAGTCTGCCTCCTGAGCCTACACCATCATGAGGCCACTTGCAACATGTGGCCCCTACACACACCCTGGGATACCCCCCTTCCCCAATACAGCCCTCACCCTGCAGCCTCTTCCCTTGCCTGAGGCCCTTTCTCCCCCTTCCCCCAAGCAAGCCCTGGCCCTGCAGCCGTTGAAAAGCTGCCCACTTATGGCTGATCTGGTAGGTATAGATCAACCCATGACCCCTCCTAAAAGTGATGTGGTTCTGCCTGTGAAGCCTGGCGCTGGTGACTGTGAGTGTGCTGCCCGAAGCAAGGGAGGCAAACACACCTTGAAGTCCTGGGTAAAGTGCAGCCTGCCAAGTGCATGTTGCTTATGTGCTGTTGTGAAACACATCGGCATGTTTCTCTGCCGACGTGGGTGGATGATCCAGTGGGGGTGGGGGTGGGGGTGGGGGTGGGGGGGGGGGGGGTGGTGTGATTCTGGTGGGCAGGCCTGATAATGATATGCTGATGTATTATAATGAGGTTCCCAACATCCGATGGCCTGCTGTTGGTGGGTTGAACGGACGATCGTGAACTGGTTTCGCGCCATAGTGAAACCAGTTGCATCATATTGTCCACCCACACCACCGAACACGCCCGACACTGGTGGACACAGAAAATCCTGGCCTCAGGGTGAGAGTCTATAAAACAGTGAACACTCCAGTGCAACACTAGAACTGCAGCTGCATGGCACTGGTGGCAAACACAGCCATTCAACTGTGTGTCTTTACCCTCTCTTACAGGCACCACAACCATTGGGTGGGATTTTGCCGCTGAGATCATCCGGCCCCACGGAAAGTCAACGGAACTTTGTCTGGGCCACCGAATCCCGCACCACGGTTCCCACGACGATGGGGCTGGAAAAGCCTGACCATTGCCTATTATAACATTAGCAGAAAAAAGATCTTAATGAGAACAGCAATTAACTATTCAGGAAATGCAGCCTTGACAATTTTTGAAATCAACAGAGCAGAGATAAGAAAAATCAATTCAATCACGTGTTTTTATTCACTATCGTTAACCAATTTAACTTGTTTGAGTTTTAAACATCTACGAAAGTGAGGATGTTTCCATTCACTAGAAAGGTTGGGTTCTCAGATTTTCAACTGAGTAAACCTTTTGCTCTTTGTTTCAGTTTGGCGTTCACTGTATGATTGGTGATTTAGCTCCTAACTTGCTGAGTGACACCTGTTTATTGTGTTGTTTCAGGATTCCTGCTGCAATCCAATGTCTTTAAAAGGACAGAAACTTGTTCTGCTCAAACATAGCAGCAAGCAAACCTGTGATTCAAACCCAGTTTATCTCTTTCAACAAAACCGTGCCAACAAAACGAAAATGATTGTCTGTAAGGAAAATACATTTATAAAGAGCATAGCAACAATTTCAAAAATGATTTAAACCCACGTTTTATTAAAATAGGCCATTAGATTGATGTCAAATTAGAAATCAGTTTCATACTGAGCTACCTCTAACAGTACGAAAGCTGTGAAAGCTGCCATTTAGTTGGTACGCATCTCTCCAATAATCATTCCTCAGTAATAAAAGAATCTACAGCTCCTTCTAGTGGATAGATCCTTAAAGGGCATTTTGTTACTGAAGCGACATGAACATCTATAATCAGAGACAGGACCAACCAATTCTCAAGCTATTGAAGTTTAAAAGTTGCTCTGCCTTTCCCATTGTGATGTAGCACGTTTGGAAACTGCTGTATAGGCAGATTTTTCAATGGATTTGAATAATCAAACAGTCTGATTTAATATTGACATGGTGCACGAGTATTTTACTGCGCGGTACTATGAGAGCTGGAGTGCTTGCCCACTGCCAAGGAATAGCATTAGTGATGTTTATCAAGCAGGAGCAGCCCCCAGGATTAGCCTTAGCAAACAGGGAACCCCAGAGAATGGAAGGGGTCAGGCTTAGCTCTAGACCAAAATTGTACTGGTCGGCATCAAATACTTATAAAATGAAAGGGTTTGACGGTAAACTTGAACTCAAAAAAGTAGCAGTCAAATGAGAGGGTTCAGCACATCTTCACCGCACACCCATGTTGGGTCAGACAATATTCAGGCGTTATTAATGACAGCTGCCAAAACAGGTGTTAGTCCCCTTATATATTATTAAGGAGGAAGCAACATCTGTTCAGAACCTTTCCCAGAAATTCAATCAGGTTGTCCTTCAAGGGACTGCTGGCGGCAGCCACCAAAAAGATTTATGTTTGAACTCAAGCTACTATGGACCACGGCTGGCCTACCCTCGCCCCTCCTGATCTCCTTGCCACTGTCCCCCAGATCTACCTGGGAGTTACTGCCAGCAAGCGGCCCACACTGGTGCTCTGAAGTACTGTGAGATGCCTCTGGTTGCCCGATTGGTGTCTGCCACTCTCCAGAAATTTGCTGATGAATGCCTAAGGCCCGACTTTAGTCGAGCCTCTGAGCTCCAGCTTTGGCACCTGCTCCCAGCACGGTGACCATTCTGCGCCCGTAATTTAAGCCGAAACTAGTTTACAGGCCAATTCCTGATGTGAATGATGTTTCTGAACTTAGTTGCTTGAGATCAAACATCGGAGCCTATGTTTGTTTCTTACATTTCAAGATAACACAGAGGTTGCAGGAGGCTGAAAGCTAACAGAGACGAAGCTATGAAGCTGTCATCTGCTGGTGTTCAATGTAACTGCAGCAAAAAGTAACATTCATTTTTAATGTGTTGCACCATGGCCGAGATGTGGCAGAGTAAGAGTCTGTGAGGCTGACGGATCTTCATCGTTCATGCACTTTTCCAGTTGTAAACACTTTCAACATTTCCGTAAAGTTTTCTGCTTTAGTTCCTTCAACTTTTCTGAAGCATTTTTGGCAGGTTGCTCCACTCGAATGTTATGTCTTAGCAGAAGGCTAAACTGTAGTATAAAAACGTAGAACTTGTCCTCAGTGTTGAAAAACAGGTCACCAACACAAGTGCTTGTACCTTGCACCCCAGAAATTAATTATTGACATGGCTCCTGCATTCCCAGTGTAGCAGAGGGAAGATGTGCTTTTACCCTCTGTTACAGTAACTACAAACATAGCCTATTATGAAAGTAACATATAAAAAATCTTAATGACAACTGCAGTTAAGCTCACGACTGGTATTTGTATAAGTGTTTCATGAATAAGGCACATTCCAAAGCACTTTACATCCAATGGTTTATTTTTTGTTGAAGTGTAGTCGCTGCTGTAATGCAGGGTACATATCAAGGTCTTACAAACAGCAATGTGATCATTACCAAATAATCTGTTTTAAGTAAAAACAAAATACTGCGGACGCTGGAAATCTGAAATAAAAGCAGAAAATGCTGGAAAAACTCAGCCGGTCTGTATGACTCCGTTCTGAGGAAGGGTCATACAGACTCGAAACTTTAACACTGTTTCTCTCCCCACAGATGCTGTCAGACCTGCTGAATCTGTTTTAGGTGTTGATTGAGGGATAAATATTGGCCAAAACACCGAGAGGACTGCTTTTCATCCAAAGGTGCTGTGAAATCCTTTCAGCCCACCTGAGACAGGAGCCTCTCTCCCTCTTTGGGCTTACTGTTTCTGTCCGGTTTCATTCTTGGTTGCTAGCTAATATCACGCCAGTATGTTCCTGATATCTCATGGGATCAGACTATGCACAAACTCAGGATCATCATGGTCTATTTTGGGACAACTCCAACGTGCTTTGTCAGCCAGCAGTATCCTTCACTGCTACTTTCCACATGGACGTTGTGAATCCTTGCTGGCTTGATTGAAATCCATCACCTGGCATTGTCTTCACCCAAGTATTGCCATAGGAGATCCACTCATTTGTATTAAAGAATGTAAAATACCTGCTGTGAGTAGTGGAGATTAGAAACTAGGAAAAAATTATTAATGTTTTAATTATTCTGCCATTGGCAGCGGAAATAGATGTTGGTGAAGTTTGGTAAATCTATGGCCTGTCTCACTGGAACAAGATTTCAACAGGTTAGATACTGAGGTGTTGGTTCCCCTGGCTGGGGTATCTGGGACAAGGGGCATTGTCTCAGGATAAGGAATGATCACTTAGGACTGAGATGAGGAGAAATTTCTTTACTCAAAGGATTGTGAATCTTTGAAATTATCTTCACTAGGTGTTTGGAGGCATTTTCTTATGAGGAGAGGTTGAGTCGGTTGGGACTGTCATTGGAGTTTAGAAGAATGAGAGGTGACCTTATTGAAGCATATAAGATTCTTAGGGGCCTTGACAGGGTAGATGCTGAGAGGCTGTTTTCCCTTGTGGGAGAGTCTAGGACCAGAGGGTATAATCTCAGAGAAAGGGGTGGGCACCCATTTAAAACAGAGATGAGGAGGAATTTCTTCTCACAGAGTGTAGTCAATCTGTGGAATTCTTTACCCCAGAGGGCCACAGAAGTTGGGTTGTTAAGTATATTCAAGGCTGAGATAGACATTGAATACATTTAGGCTGAAATAGACAGATTTCTGGTCTTTCAGGAAATCAAAAGAATGAGCGGGAAAGTGGAGTTGAAGCCCAAGATCAGTCATGATCACATTGAATGAGAAGAAGGCTCCTGGGCTCAGATGCTCTGCTCCTCCTATTTCTTATGTTCTTCTGTCTCTGTGTTACAAAGGTTGGACTAATTACTTTTCAATGACATCTTCAAGCATCTATTCTCTCACAAGAGGACAGAACTGTTGTTCTCCATCAGAATTAATGTATAGAGCACTTAAAAATGGAGCTTACTAAGCATGCTGTTTGTAACTGAAATATAATAATTCATTTTGTCAATTGATTTGGATCTCAGTTTATTGGCTCTGTCATTCAGAGGCGAATCTGCTCTACTACAGTTTATTATTTTTTATTGACGTGTTTCTTGGCTTTAATGTTCAGACCATAAAACCATAAGATGTAGGAGCAGAAGTAGGCCATTCGGCCCATCGAGTTTGCTCCATCATTCAATGTGATCATGGCTGATCTGATCATCCTCAACTCCACTTTCCTGCCTTTTCCCCATAACCCTTGATCCCCTTCCTGATTAAAAACCTGTCTATCTCAGCCTTGAATATACTTAACCACCCAGCCTCTACAGCCTTCTGCGGTAAAGAATTCCACAGATTAACTATTCTCTGAGAGAAGAAATTCCTTCTTATCTCTGCTTTAAGTGGGCGCTCCCTTACTCTGAGATTATGCCCTCTGGTCCTAGACTCTCCCACAAGGGGAAACAGCCTCTCAGCATCTACCCTGTCAAGCCCCCTAAGAATCTTATATGTTTCAATAAGGTCGCCTCTCATTCTTCTAAACTCCAATGAGTACAGGCCCAACCTACTGAACCTCTCCTCATAAGAAAATCCCTCCATCCCCAGGATCAACCTAATGAACCTTCTCTGGACTGCCTCTAATGCCAGCATATCTCCCCTTAGATAAGGGGACCAAAACTGTTCATAGTATTCTAGGTATGATCTAACTAGTGCCTTGTATAGTTTTAGTAAGACTTCCCTATTTTTATACTCCATTCCCTTTGGAATAAAGGCCAACATTCCAGTTGCCTTTCCTATCACCTGTTGAACTTGTATGCTACCTTTTTGTGATTCATGCATAAGGACCCCCAAATCCCTTTGTGCTGCAGCTTTCTGCAGTCTTTCTCCATTTAAATAATATTCAGCTCCTCTATTCTTCCTGCCAAAGTGCATAACCTCACACTTTCCCACATTATATTCCATTTGCTAAGTTTTTGCCCACTCAATTAGCCTGTCTATATCCGTCTGTAGACTCCTTGTGTCATCCTCATCATTTGCCTTCCCACCTATTTTTGTGTCATCCGCAAACTTGGCGATAGCACATTCACTTCCCTCATCCAAGTCATTAATATATATTGTAAATATTTGTGGCCCCTGCACTGGTGCCTGTGGCACTCCACTAGTTACAGGTTGCCATCCTGAAAATGTCTCCCATATCCCAACTCTCTGTCTTCTATTAGTTAGCCAATCCTCTATCCATGCTAATATAATACCCCAACACCATGGGCACTTATCTCATTAATTAGCCTTAAGTAGACAAACATGTTAATGACCCTCTCCTCCACATTGCGGCTGGCACAGCATTCACATTTTAGGATATCTTATATTTATATTTCAGTTGAGTACAAGTTTGAGGCAGACACTACACTGCAGTTCCGCAGGACATACTGCACTGTTGGAGGTGCTGTCCTTTGGACAAGGCATTAATATAGACTCCTGCCTGCCTTCGCAGTTGGGTGTAAAAGATCTGAGGGTGGAATTTTCCGTGCCCCACAGCGTCGGGCGTGATTGGTGGCGAGTGGACAATAAGGTGTGATCGGAAACCAGTTCACGATTGTCCGCTCAGCCCACCAACAGCGGGCCATCTTTCCTGCCATTGGATGTCGGGAGCCTTATTGTAATTCATCAGCATATTATTATTAGGCCAACCTGTGAGCATCGCACCACCCCCACCGCGCCCCCCCCCCCCCCCCCCCCCCCCCCACCCCCCCCAACCACCCCCCACCCCCCTGGATTGTCCATCCATACCAGCAGGAAAGCACGCCGATGTGTTTCACAACAGCACATAAAAGGTGTGCCCTTGGTGGGCTGCACGTTGAGGGGAACTCGGAGGTGAGTACACAGTAACGCTGTGCAGCGCTCACCAGGATCGCCTGCTGGACTTCAAGCTTCAGGAGTGCTGGGGGGTCGGGGTTAAGGGCAGCTCTGCTGTTGAGGCGACTGGTGGTGGTGGCGGGGTAGGGGGTGGGGGGAAGGGTACAAGAGCAGCCCTGCCATTGAATATAGCACACAGACATTCACGGTGGGGGCTAGGGTGGGTGAGGGAAGTGGCCATGCATTAGGGAAACCTTTATAAAGTGACCATTCTTCTGCAGCTGAGACAGTTCAGGCACAGCCCACATTGTTATGCCTGGGGTCGGGCTTCTAGCCTATCTGCCCACTCAAGCAATGCAGAGGCATCAAAGTGCTACCAAATGCTCCAAACCTTTTCACCACCCCACCCCCACCCCCAGGCACAGGCTGCAAATTCATGAGCATTTTAGTGGACTGCAGAACAGTTGGACGCCTGGGCACATTGTACAATCTCCTCACTAAAGCTGGTCATGGAGCAGTCACTGCTGGAGGTGCTCACAGCCCCTTGCAATGTCATCATCCCGGTTTGGACCAGTCTCCCCCATGGTCCAAGCTAACAGTGCAGCCCTGCAGCGCACTAATCTCTGACCATCCACGTGGTGGCCAACACTCCCCGGGAAGCGTTAAGGGGCCTTCAAGCTTAACCAGGACAGGTTCTTAGTACACCCATGCTAACCACGTGTCTCTCTCTTTCATCTGTGTCTCTCTGTTTCATCTTGCAAGAGGAATACGTCAGGATCATGGAGCCTGGTGAACTAGCTGTGTGCCTGATGGCCTGCAGAGCATAAAGATGACGGACGAGCGAGTGACTGAGGCTCCTGGCTGCACAGGGGCAGGTGCAGCACCATCAGGAAGAAGGGATGCCTGGGGCTCCTGCACATGTTGTCCAAGAGCCCTAGTCAGCACCTTTAGCGACACCCAGGGTCTACAAATGCCATTTTTCATTCCTGCAGATGACCGAGAACCAGTGTCATTGAAAACTGCGCACATCTAGGGACCTGGTGACTCACACCTGCCACTTACTGTAGGACTTGGTGCCAAGGGGACATGGAGGGCATCCACTGCCAGTGGCTGTGAAAGTGACTGTGGTACTCAATTTCTATGCCACTGGCTCCTTTCAGGGCTCCACAGGTGACCTCTGTGGGATTTCACAATCCGCCACCCACAAATGTATCCATGAGGTCACGGATGCCATCTTCTCCATGGTACACAACGTTGTGCATTTCACCCGGGACTGGGACAGCCAGGACACAAGGGCCATTGGATTCACCCTGATCTCGGGATTCCCACAGATACAGGGTGTGATCGACTGCACTCACATGCCGCTCAGATCTCTATCGCTACACTCAGTGGGCTACATCAACCATAAGGACTTCCATTCACCGAATATGCAGCTGGTGTGTGACACCAGGAACACATCCTGCAGGTGTGCACACCGTTTCCAGGGAGTGTGCACATCTCCTACATTCTCAGTCAGTCACAGATCCCTGGAGTCTTCCAAGGTCCACAGAAGCTACAGGGTTGGCTCCTTGGGGACAAGGGCTACCTGCAGAGGCCATGGCTGATGACACCCGTGTGGCAGCCTCAGACTTCAGTAGAGCGACGCTGTAATGAGGCTCGTGCTGCAGCTCACAACTTGGTGGAGCAAACCATCGGATGCTGAAGATGAGGCTCCGGTGCCTGGACCAGTCTGGTGGGGCCCTGCAATACAGTCCACAGAGGGTGTCACACATCATCATCGTCTGCTGTGCCCTTTACAAACAGGCGCTGCAAAGGGAGACGAGCTGGCTGAGGAGGAGATGGAGGATCTGCACTTCTCCGATGAGGAGGACACCAACAGGGATGAGGGTGAGGGGGTCCTCGGAGGCAACGATGACAGGGATGAGACCCTTGCCAGATGAGGCAGGCACGCTCTGGAGGCCCTCATAGCTTGTGGAGGATGTTGACGACATGCTGTGAGGAGACACCATAGACTCTCACATTGCATCTGTGAAGGTTTGACTCCAGTCTGGCTTATGGCAGCATGAATACCCTCTGTGATAAAGCTCCTGTCATGGAGATGCAGCGGAGTCCCTAATAGTCACTCGGTTGCAGGAGGATGATGATGACATGCAGTGAGGACACTCCATAGATCTTCACACAGCCTCTGAGAATGTCTGAAACTTGTCTGGCTGAAGGCAGCTCCCTTGAGCTCTGTGATCAGGGTCATATCATAGAGACTAATGTCCTTTAGGGAAGGAAATCTGTCGTCCTTACCTGGTCTGGCCTACATGTGACTCTGGACCCAAAGTCCTCCTTACTAACATCTGGGGCAAGTGCCAAAATTGGGAGAGCTGTCTCACAGACTAGTCAAGCAACTTCCTGACATAGTCATCCTCACAGAATCATACCTTACAGATAATGTCCTAGACTCCACCATCACCATCTCTGGGTATGTCCTGTCCCACTGGCAGGATAGACCCAGCAGCGGTGGTAGCACAGTGGTATACAGTCAGGAGGGAGTTACCCTGGGCATCCTCAACATCGACTCTGGACCCCATGAAGTCTCGTGGCATCAGGTCAAACGTGGGCAAAGAAACCTCCAGCTGATTACCATGTACCGCCCTCCCTGAGCTGATGAATCGTGCTCCTCCATGTTGAACATCACTTGGAGGAAGCACTGAGGGTGGCAAGGGCGCAGAATGTATTCTGGGTGGGGGACTTCAATGTCCATCACCAAGAGTGACTCGGTAGCACCACTACTGACTGAGCTGGCCGAGTCTGAAATGACATAGCTGCTAGACTGGGTCTGTGTAGGGAACCAACAAGAGGGAAAATCATACTCAGCTTCATCCTCACCAACCTGGCTACTGCAGATACATCTGTCCACAACAGTATCGGTAGGAGTGACCACCGCACAGTCATTGTGGAGACAAAACCCCACCTTCACACTGAGGATACCCTCCATCGTCTTGTGTGGCACTATCACCGTGCTGAATGGGATAGAGTTCAAACAGATCTGGTAACTCAAGACTTGGCATCCATGAGGTGCCGTGGGCTATCAGCAGCAGCAGAATTGTCCTCGAACACAATCTGTAACCTCATGGCCCAGCACATACCCCACCACACCATTACCATCAAATTAGGGTATCAAGCCTGGTTCAATGAAGAGTGCAGGAGGGCATGCCAGGAGCAGCACCAGGCATATTTAATAATGAGGTGTCGACCTGGTGAAGCTATAAAACAGGACTACTTGTGTTCCAAACAGCATAAATAGCAAGTGATAGACAGAGCTAAGTGATCCCTCAAACAACGGATCAGGTCTAAGCTCTGCAGTCCTGCCACATCCAGTCATAATGGTCACTGGAGGAGGACACTCCACTATCCCCATCCTCAATGATGAAGGAGCCCAGCACATCAGTGCAAAAGATAAGGCTGAAGCATTTGTCACAATCTTCAGCCAGAAGTGCCGAGTGGATGATCCATCTCGGCCTCCTCCGGAGGTCCCCAACATCACAGATGCCAGTCTTCAGCCAATTCGATTCTCTCCACGTGACATCAAGAAATGGCTGAAGGCACTGGATACTGCAAAGGCTATGGGCCCTGACAACATTCCGGTAATAGCATGAAGACTTGTGCTCCAGAACTTGCCGCATCCCTAGCCAAGCTGTTCCAGTACAGCTACAACACTGGCATCTACCCGGCTGTGTTGAAAATTGCCCAGGTATGTCCTGTACACAAAAAACAGGACAAATCCAACCCGGCCAATTACCGTCCCATCTGTCTACTCTCCATCATCAGTAAAGTAATGGAAGGGGTCATCAACAGTGCTATCAAGCGGCACTTTCTTAGCAATAAGCTGCTCACTGATGCCCAATTTGAGTTTTGGCCGGGCCACTCAGCTCCTGACCTCATTATAGCCTTCATTCAAACATGGCAAAAGAGCTGAACTCCCAAGGTGAGGTGAGAGTGACTGCCCTTGACATCAAGGAAGCATTTGACCGAGTGTGGCATCAAGGAGCCCTAGAAAAACTGAGTCAATGGGAATCAGGGTGAAAACTCTCCACTGGTTGGAGTCATACCTAGCTCAAAGGAAGATGGTTGTGGTTTTTGGAGGTCATTTATCTCAGCTCCAGGACATCACTGCTGGAGTTCCTCAGGGTAGTGTCCTAGGCCCAACCATCTTCAGCATTCAAAGTGATCTCACATTGGATTACCAAGTATATGAAATACTTAAGAGAGCAAATGGAAGACTTCACATGCTACGACCACAATGTATTTCAAATTGACCTATTCACTATGTTTAATAGTTACATAAGACCCATTGTTGAATACGCAGAATCTGTTTGGAATCCTGGACTTACATGTGAACAAGCTCGAAAACATTCAGAAACGAGCACTGAAACTGATCCCAGGTGATGAGTACCAAGGTTACTCTGACACAATCAGACAACTGAATATGTGCTCCTTTGCTGAAAGGCGGGAATAACTCTCTTTGATCTTCAGTACAAAACTCTTGAATCCCACCTTCCGTTGCCACTATCTCTTGATGCACCCACATCAAAGTAAATGTGAGATGCAATGAAGGAGAAAAGACACTATTAAAGACACAAATAAGATATAGAATGAAAAGACTATGGGCTGAATCTTCAGTTCATTGGGCGGGCGGGCCTGACTCAATGGTGGGGGAGCTCGGAGCCAATCGCAGCAAGCGATCAGGGCCGCACCGCCATTTTACGTGGGTGGGACAATTAAGGCTCGCCCAGCATGACGTCAGCCGGGAAGCGCTATGCGCTCCTGCGCGGGTGGGGCGGGGGGGGGGCGGCGGGGAACCATAAAATCGAGAGTGTGCTCTTTCATGATTGTGAATGAAAGAGCGCACTCATCTCCCTGAGGCTAAGTGTAGTCTCAGGGAGATCGCCTCGACTTTTAAAAATATTAAAAATAGAGAAAAGAAAAATGACTTACATGTCCCCTCATGTGATAATGTCACATGAGTTGGGACATGTTCATAATTTACATACCAACTTTATTACAATTTTAAAAACCCGACATGAAACCTCATCCCGCCGCTGGATGAGGTTTCATGTTTTCTCTATTCCCCGCCGGGGCTTCTGGCCTGTCTGACAACCTTAAGGTTGGACGGGCAGGTCCTTTAATTGGTTAATTGATCCTGTCAATGGCCTCAATTGGCCATTGACAGGTTGGCGGATCTGCAGCTGATTTTGCTGCACCCCCGCCTTCCTGAAGATTTAAATGATGTGGAGTGACACCCGATGTCATCCTGCTTCATTTTACACCTCGATGAGCGGGCCCTGCCCCCAGCTTGCTGACGGTAAAATCCTGTTTACCAGACAGCCCAATCCCCTACTTAATAAAACTCATAAATCGTATGTAAATAATTGAGAGTTTAATGAACTCACCCTGACAACATGTAATCTATGGATTTTAATACAAAATGCAGAATGAAGTGGCCCTTTCATTTTTATTCTATAAATTAAGGAGACCTGCATTTTTACAACACATCGTAATTATTTGTATGCTGAAATAATCATAGTTGTGCAATCCCTTTATTATTTTATACTTTACTTTTATTTTTATTTCAATTATTATCTATAACTATGTTGTGAATTATAATTACTTATTTGTATCTTCATCATGATTTGACAGCTGCCGCCATGATGATTGTTCCAAATATTTACCTGTCTAACCTGGTTGGCTTGATGGTAATGGTAGAGTGGGGGGATATGCCGGGCCTTATGGTTGCAGATTGTGGTTGGATAGAATTCAGCTGCTGCTGATGGTCCACAGCACCATGTTGCAGCATGGTGCCTATATTGAACCGAAGACTTTGCCTGTTACATGCTCGAGTTTAACCTATTTCTTATCACTTGTTAGCTGCTGAGGCAGATTATCTTGAGGGGGAAGATAAAAGACTGATGTCCAATTGTCACAAAAGTACTTTAAAAACACTGGGCCTGGGCATAATTTGCTTGTGAAATTAAACTTGGTTAGATAAATCAATGAGTTGTAACATGTTTCCATCTGTTCCTATTCAGATGAAGTTACATGGTTTCATAGTTTGCCATTGTGAGATTTGAACCCTTGATCTTGGGGTTACAAACCCAGTACCATAACCACTTGGCTATTTAGGCCAAGCCCTGATGAATTGTAGTGCAAGCGCTTGAGAAGGGGAATTAATTGGAAGTTTAAGTGGACAATCAAATTTTATTTTTGAAGAAGTCCACTCTAAGTGTTTCCTGTCCAATGGTGTGTATTATGAAAGAAGACCTTTGGGGAAATGTAGTTGAACATTTTGTAGTCTGACATTACCATTTCTCGCAGAGGGTTTGGAACTCTCATCCTCAAAAGGTGGTGGAAGCAGTCTTTGAATATTCTTAAGGAAGTGGTAGATAGATTCTTGATAAGCAAGGGGGTGAAAGGCTATCAGGGGTAGGCGGGAATATGGAGTTGAGGTTACGATCAGATCAGCCATGATCTTATTGTAATGGCAGAGCAGTCTCGAGGGGCCGAGTGGCCTACTGCTGCTCCTAACTTGTCTGTTCGGATGGTCGTACAATGTGTTTACCCAATTCCTTCTGAGTGACTGGTGCCTTTATATCATCATAACAACATGACAGCAGTGGTCAAATAGCATGGAAGCAAGATTAAGTACAGGTATGGCATGGTGTACAGCCTTAGATCATGCTACATGGCATGAGATAACCCTTGCGTTTTGGTGAAACTGCAATGAGTTTGCAGCATCAGAGAGTGTTGAAATTGCAGCATGGTGACTGCACAGAAAACTTTGAAGACACAGGGTGGGGATAAAGCTCAAATGAAGAGCTGGGAAGCAGACTGATCCCTCGTGGTGAGATTGCAGCACATAGACCGTCAGTTCCATGACTGGACAGCACATCGAGTGAATGAGCACTGGGTTAACTCAGTTGGGAAAGGTTAGTGACCAGGGTGTGGACTGGATCAGTAGCGAGTGAGGGAAAGTCTAACAAAACAAAAAACAAAGCATCATAAAATCGGACCAGAGAAGGTTGTGATTATAATGGGCGGCTTCAGGAGTTGCTGAACAATAAATCAAATAAAACAAGGAAGAAGGTCAAAAAGATATTGTCAAAATGTCCACAAGATTCCCCAGTTTGAATTGGGATGCAGCTGACTTACTAACTGAATTCAGAATGTTTAAACAATGTACTGAGCTACGGTTTCTTGATTCAGGCATGTTTGAACCAGACAAGCAAACCATCAAAATTCACCTAGCAATTGGGAATGAAGGTCTACATAGGCTGAACACATCAGGATTTACAGCAGAAAAGCTAAAGGATGCTCAAAACATGTGGAATACATTGGAAGGTCAGTTCACAATCAGATTAAATTTCTGTACTCATCGATTAGAGTTCATGTAATTTTGACAACAGCCTACAGAATCCATAGACCACCCTGTCAGCAGATGCAGAGAAAAGGGTACGTACTGTGATTTTTCACACGCAGAGCTAGCAGACAGAATTGTTGAGTTGGTGATCACATTCACACCAATGGAAGATGGGATCTGCTAGATAAGCCCAAAATGTATAGCATCGAAGACTACTCAAGGATCGACGTAAGGACAAAGCAACCCTTGTAGCTCGATGAAGCATATGGGTCCTAACTATAACCCGAATTGTTGATGCATTCACTGAAACACCCAAACCTAGCAAGACACATGGAAAGTGTGTCCTTCTGCATGCAGCAAGGAAATGCCCAGCTTTCCATCAATTCTGCAAGGCATGTGGCAGAAAGGGCCATTGGCAGCGGCAGTGCACTAGAGCAAAGGCTGATGCAGCTACAAAGAGTAGTTCACTGATCCAAGCAGACCGTACACAACGGGAACCATCAAGCTATAAGAACGACCATTTGGTACCCCATCAGAAACATATATATAAGGTGATTGACAAACCAGAAAATGACGATAATGTGCATGATGAGACCAAGAGCGGTGAACACAGGTTTCACACTGTCAATCTCGTGGAAAGCATAAATCTCATCATACCATCTGAAGTGTTTGCCAAGATTCAAATTATCTGTCCTAAGAAAGTTGGTAACTATTCATTATTGGCCAAGATTGACACAGGGGCAAGTGCCAACGTACTCCCCCTACAAATTCTAAAAGACCTGTATCCACAGACGTGGAGGGCCAGGGTGAACCCTACTATTGCGCAATGTTCGGTGTACAACAGTGCTGTGCAAGATCCATGGTTCTGGAGTGCAAGTACAATCAATCCTCCTGGGTGTCACAGATGCTCTAAATCATGGACACTAAAGGCCAAGCAATCGTAGGTCTACCGGCATGCTGTAACCTCACACTAATTACAATCCATGGAATCAGTCAGATCTCATACAGTAGATAAACATCCAAAACTACTCCCAGCACTTCAGTTCATGAGCTAACATCAAAATATCCAGAATATTGTGACAAAATTGGCAGTTTCAAGGGAGCTGCAACCTCACACTTGCGGGAGAATGCAAGTCCATCAATTGATCTGATACATTTTGCACAGCGCAGATGCCAGCATTTACAAGATGAAATGGCAAAAGATTCCACACCATATGAAACTGTGGGAATCCATCACTGAAGGAGGATCTGATTCAGTTCAGCATGTCCACGAACACAAGACCATTTTGGCCTTATGGGATGAGTTAGGCATCTACCGGCGAGACATTTTTAAAGGTAGGCGGGTCATGGCCATCATACCAGAATCCTTGTGACCTGATATTCTTCAACAACTTCATCACTCACACATGAGCATAGATTGGCTAAGAAGATTTGCAAGAAAGACAGTCTATTGGCCAGGTATGAATAATGACATTGAAGTCATCATTAAGAAGTGTGGAGCATGTCAAGAGTATATGCCAAGTCAGTACAAATAACCACTCATTCCACATAAAGTTTATACCCATCCTTGGTCTAAAATCTTTCCTATCCATGGCACTGACTCTTTCGTCATTAACAACTATTTCACCAAGTACTCCATATTTGACAGTTACATAATATCTCAAGCACAACTGTCATGCACACTCTGAGTGCTATTTTCAGTTTATTTGGTGCACTTAGAGAGATTGTTGAGGATAACAGCCTGCAACTTATTGGTAAGCGATTTCAGGATCTGGGTGAGAAGTGAAATATCGATCACACTACCTCTTCTCCTCATTACCCTAGACCTACCAGCCTAGCTGAACAAATGATTCGCATGGTGAAATCCCTAATTCTCAAATGTAGACAGATCAAGCAAGATCTATACATTGTAATGTTACATCTGAGAGCGACATCTTTAAATGCAACTATTCCATCCCTGGTAGAACTCATGTTTGGAAGACAGTGAAAACCAATTACCTACTCTTACCCATTCTACTCTCTCAGATATTAGAAAACAACTTTAAAACTGCAAGAGAAGATGACTAATGCACATGATAAAAATGCGGGTACAGAATTGCCAAGTTTACAGTTGGGACAAGTTCATGTATAGGACCCCACAGAAGATGCATGGCAACCAGCCAAGATGATAAGAATTTGTTTGAAACAAGGTCCTATGAAGTCATTACACACAAATGCTCAACGGTAAGGTATAACCAAGGACAAACCAGATCCATTTCCAGCTCCTTAACCACCTTGCAGTCCCATTGCTTCTAGGACAAGATCCCAAATGCAACCAGCAACAACATCCAAGAATGACAATCTCACGGATCACTGTAAGCAATTAAAGGTACCTGCAGACAAGGTTATCATTACAAGGTCTGGGCGTATTAGCAGATTACCTTTACGCTTTAGGAGTTCATATATTCACTAGTCCTATTCACTTATGTAATGGTAACTAAAAATGAACATGTATTATAAGCAGTTCTACTTCTTTGGAAGGAGAGAAATTATCTTTAAAAAGAAAGGGGGATGTTGAAATATACCTTTAAGGGATAGCAGCATGCCATCCATAGAAGGGAAGTGTGTCATGTAATTAAGTCTCAGTTTCACTTTGACCTGTGATCAGAACATGGCACACACAGCTCTGCTGCTGATGTCTTCAAGCTTTGCACCTTTGTATATCTGTGCTCATGTGTCTAGTCTCAATAAATGAACCCACAATGTGTTTACCCAATCCCTTATGAGTGATTGGTGCCTTTATATCATTATAAAAACATGACAACAGGAGGCCAGAATTCGAGGAGCACAGATATCTTGGAGGATTTAGGGGTTGGAGGAGATTACAGAAATAGGAATGTGTAAGGTAAAGGAGGGAATTGAAAACAAGGACAAGAATTTTAAAATCAACATGTTGCTTGACCAGGATGCAATGTAGGTCAGAGGATGCAGGGATGATAGAGGAATGGGACTTGCCACGAATTAAGGCATGGGTAGCATGGATGATCATGTTTACGGAAGGCAGAATATTGGAGATCAGTCAGGAGTGCATTGGAATAGTTGGGTCTAGAGGTAATGAAGGCAAAATGGCAGCTTTGGCAGCAGATGACCTGAGACACGGGCAAAGTTGAGCGACGTTACGGAGTTGGAAATAGGCGATTTTAGTGATGGTGACAATACGAGAACCATTAGCAACACCTGCTCTCCAAAATCCTGAAGTTGTATAACTCAATCTTGGAGCCAGAAGGGTATAAACTGCCTAATCGTAAGTTGGGATGGCATTCCCTGAACTTGGATTGAGATTCAGTGGGACAGTATAGGAGGCCAAGGACTGAGAAGTCAGAGTTGAGTGGGATGTGGAAATAAAGTGGCAAGTGAGTGGAAGGTCAGGGTCATGCCTGTGGACTGAAGTGAGTTATTCAACAAAACAACCAATCAGTCTGTGTTTGGCCTCCTCAGTGTAGGGGAGGTTGCATCGTGAACAATGAATACAATGATCTAAATGGAAAAAGGCATAAGTAAATTGCTGTTTCACCTGGAAGGAGTGATTGTTGACCTGGAAAGTGGGATAGGAGGAGGCAAAAGGGCAGATTTTACATCTCCTGTGCCCGCCTGACAATTTGCTGGGGCGAGTGGAGCAGGTGTTGGACTGGTAGAAAAATGAACAAGAGTGTTGTGGAGGGAACGGTCCCTTTGGGATGCTGGTGGGAAAGGGAAGATTTGTAATGAAGTTCCTCTCTGTCTGCTGCTTTCCAATGATGTCATAGTGATTGTGTACATCTGCATTCACTAACCCTCATTCTGCAGTCTCATACTAATCCTGCCATCCCCTATGGCTAGAGCAGAGTGTCTCTTCATCTGCTGTATGGTCTAATCCCTGCAGGGGGTCAGCTCAGTAATGCCAGGAATGCCAATTCAGTATATTTTCCATCTCAGAAACATGCAATTTTTTGGCAGGAGCTGCTTGGCTCAGTGAATTTGATTGATTTTAACAAGGAAACACTGGTTTCATACTGCCTGAAGTCCAAGATTACAAATGCACATCAACATGTCACAGAGCCTTATCATATTCTTCATGTTTACCAAAGCCCCATTCGAGAATTCCAAAATGTAGACAACCGCTGGAGCCCAAATAATGAAATGCTGGAAAAATATGATAACAGTTCAGTGGAAAACCTGATCAGTTGTTGGCAGGCTATATGCAAGGAGTTGGTAAGAATCATTGCTCAATAGAGGCATTCAGGTGGACAAGGCAGCATTTGCTGCTCACACCACATTAATTTGGACTTGTGACTTTGTAGGCAGCTTAAATACCTCAAAGGGCATTAAAAACCAGAATGTAATTTTTAGAGATGATATTTTATCTCTTAAATACACCATGCACCATCAGGCCTCGCCGTTATCTGTTTTTGTTTGATTTCTACACAGGTTTCCCACTTTACAATTTCAAAATATAGCCTTTGTGATTGGGTTGAGTGTAATAGTCTGTACCCTCTATATTATTCCTTCAGTGCCGTGTGCCCCAGAAAGGTGGGGTGCCAGCCCTCTCCCTGAATTCTCAGCTAGCTGCTTTCTTAGTTGGGCTATGCTATCAAGGAGAGGTGCGGAGACTAAGGGGGTAAAATTGGATAACCCCTGAAATGCACGACTGGATGGCTGTATCTGGATCATTGTGTTGCAGGCAGGACTTCACGTTGATGCTACGTGATTGGTGCACACAGCCAGAATGGCCTGCTCTCTTCATTGGCCACACTTATCAGCAGAGGGCTTTATATTGTAAGTGGCTAGCGCAGCATACACCTCTTAAAGGCAAAGTGAGCAATGGCTGCAAGTAGTGGTGCGAGTTGTTTGAAAGCTGAATCTGTGCTGCATTAGGAATGGCTGAACACGTGAGAAGCCATGCACCAAGTTTTCTGATAATGCACTGGAAACCATGGTGCGGGGGTAGAGGGAAAGGGTGACATGCTGCAGATAGATATGAGGCACTGCAGGCACATGCTTAGAAAGCATAGGGGACAAAGGAGTGGTAGAGGGTAACGCCGAGAGTGTTACCCCGAGAATATGGCTGCAGTGCAGAAAGAAGTTTAGTGACTGACACCGGTTGTCAAGGAGATGAGTTCAGTCTTTAAGTCTCCATATCCTACAAACTGCACAACAATCCTCAGCCACTGCTCAAGTCACTACACCCCCATGGCCGATCTACCAGGAACCTCTATCAATCAATACTCAACTATAAAACTCACACGCTTTATCTTATCCTCACTTAGCATTGTTGAAAGCTTCACAGCCGCAACTCACAGCTCACCCACGATGGCAGCTATTCAACCATGATCATCCAAGTATGTTGCTCCATGCCCTCTGATGCATTTCCCTTCATCTTGTAGGAGGGGGGTGGCATATAACAGGAGGCAGCAGCAACAAACGCCACATGTATTAATCTCCATGGAGGAGGCAGTGTTAGTCGTCATGGGAAGGCGCCTGCTGAAGCTGTGTCCATTGGCAGGGTTCGAGGATGATACCTTATCTTCCTTCTCTCCTCCCACAACCTCAGCTGAGCCACAAGCTGCTCGGGCTTTGCTCCCATGAGCTTTATGAATGTTTTGAGAGTGTGCAGCAGCAGGGATAGAGTGAGCATGAATAAAGCAGGTGCTTCTTTAAGGTTATGGACTCCATCTCAGCGTAATTATTTCCACTGACATTTCTAGACTTAAACGAGAAGGATCTCCGACTGAAAAAGGAGGCACTAACTTTAAAACTAACAGACAAAGCCCCAGGCCCGGTTTTTTTTTCCTGGGTCGGATACGCAAAGTTGGGACATTTCCCAGCTCTACGCACATGACCCAGGAAAAAGAAGCCTAGACGTTGGGATTTTCATTCCGGGGGGATGAGCTGGATTAGGAATTGGGCCAGGAATGAGTGTGGAGGCAGTTTGGGTGTAAATGTGGGCTGGTCGGAAGGCATGCCTCTGTGCACCGGCACTTTGTGAAAGATCGAAAAGAAACCCCAGTAAATATCCTTCCAGCCCTTACTCCTTACTCCCCCTCACCACCCCCCCACATACCCCCTCAGGCCCATCCATGCCAACCCATGTCACCTCATGCCCCTACTCATCCCCATTGACTCCCATACCCCCTATGCCAACCCATGCCACTGCACTCACCCCCATGGCCCCTATGCCAACTTAGTGCCAACTCATGCCAACCTATGCCCCCCCACCCACCCATCCTTTGCACTTACCTCCTCCATGCCAACTCACCTGGCATCCACCACAGGCAAACATCAGGAGCCACACTGAAATAAAATAATGGGCAGGATTTTCCTGCCAGCGAGGGGGGGTGTTTGGGGGTGGTGGTGGTGGGTGATGGGGCCCGCTTTCCAATGCGTAAAATGACACGGGATGACATTGGACGGAACCCCCGACGTCACCCCGCCCCATTTAAATTTTCAGGTAGGCGAAGGCTCAGCAAAATCAGCTGTGCCAATTGAGCCATTGACAGAGTCATTTAAGTAATTAATGGACCTGCCCGTCCAACCTTAAGGTCGGCGGGAAAACCGGGAGCCCTGGCGGGCATTAGAGAAAGCCTCAAACCCTCATCCACGGGCGGGATGAGGCTTCATGTAGGTTTTAAAAATTTAATTAAAGTTTTAAAAAAAGTTATGGACGTGTCCCAACTCATGTGATAATGTCTCATGAGGGGACATGTCAGGGATTTTTTTTTCTATTTTTAATAATTTATACAGAGCCGATCTCCCTGAGGCTGCACTTAGCCTCAGGGAGGTGAGTGCGCTCTTTCATGCGCATGCGTGAAAGAGCGCACTCTCGGGTGTAGGGTTCTCCCCACCGGCGCAGGGAGTGCACAGCGCTTCCGTGCTGACATTACACTGGGCGGGCCTTAATTGGCCCACCCACGTAAAATGGTGGTGTGCCCCTGATTGGGGACATGCCTCTGCACGCCCACACTTGAACTACCCCCCCCCCCACCCCCCGTGCAGCAGGGGGAAAATCCTGCCCAATGTGTCTGTTGATGATGTCACTATTTAACAAAGCACTCCCATTGACAAAAAACATTCAATGCATTGAAATTCCTTCACTAATCTCTTCTGAAAACAAAAATTTCACTTTATTACTTAATCTCTTACAAAAATAAACATCTCTATTATATAACCACTTGAAGCTGTCAATCAAACGGCTCACTTAACAGGCACCCTGCTGTGATAATGTTAAGTTGTAAAATCAGTCATGCAACACAAGTCTTATTATGAAAGTCCTCAGGCCTATGTCAGCAGACTGAATGACATAGCCAGCACTGATTTTTTTTTAAAAACTAAGACATTTAAAATTTTTTTTACAGGACAGCAGAGATAAATCCCTTGACAGCTTTGACAGTTCCAATGAGTCTTGACAGTTCTTTGACAGTTCCAATGAGTTTATGCATTTTACGTATATTCATGTCGAATTTTAACAATCCCAAAGGGTGTCTGACCTCTCCCAAAGGGGTCCTGGGACTATATCTAAAGAAGTACCTTACCTTTCCAAAGGGTACCCTGGCAATCCAAATGAGTCCACAAGGTTCTGCTCTACTCGGTCTAATGCACACATTTTGGGTTTCAAACACCTCCTTCAACATCACACGAGTGATTTATATTGGCAGCTGCCTCTGTGATCTACAGATGTGCAATTTAGAACCCGCCCCCATTCACATCCTGAGAAAATGGCGGAGGCTGGGTTTTGAGGGCAGGATTTCCAGATTTGGGACTCTGCCAGCATTTTCACATAGGCAGAGAGCCTCTTCATCTCTGCGAAAACTCAGCCCCAGAATCGCTACCAAAATATCAACATGAGCGAGCTTGAAAATCTGCTACAAATGAATTCATCATAAGCTCTCGAGTAAGCAGTAAAGGGGTTTGAAATGTGTGAAAATTAAATGGGATATCTGCCAGAAAACATGCAAATGTCCATTACATACCTGAAAATAACAGAAAACAAGATAAACGAGAAGGCTCACATCAAAAATAAAAAGAGTGCAAATAAGACAGGCCAGTTAGCACATCTAGTTGACAACTACATTGCAGCCTATGACAAGAGTCCAAGTTGACAGCCTGGCACAGAGGGTAGCTACTAAAAAGAAAATAAAGGAACTTGGGAGAGTTAAATTAAATAAACAATTATGCAATAAATAGCATGTTCACAAAGGTTACGAGAGAGACGGAGAGAGAGTGAAGGGCAGTTGACGGTATCTTTATCCAAGTTGGAAGTTCAACGTTTCATTTGATCAGGAAGATTAACGCAGCCTCTCCGCGTTCCACTGCCGATCGCTGTACATCACTAACAAGCACAGCACACAACCCTAAAGCGATCATTATTCCGACAGCGATGTGCTCACCTGGTATCAAACTATTACAGCTGGTAATAGCAACCTATCACTGCAGCTGCAAAGGTAGAGGCTACAGCTTGAAAAATACTATCAGGCAAATCCAGTGACAAAAACCATCAAAACAGAGCTTAACGAGGTTATAAGTATTTGGATCCTCAAATTGTATCACTGACTGCATATCTCTTTTAAATATCTGATACTTTATCATGATAAAATCTGTGCAAGTATTTTTGTGGAAAGTTTCTCCACTTCTCAACACAGGTGAATAGTACAAAGGTGAAAAGATTTTGTATTTATCCAGCATCTTTGACTGTGCTGCTGCTGTAGAATGGTGGGGCAGTGCAGGCAGAGAAATGTGCCTTCTTATGCCAGTTGTTTTTCAAGTAAAGAGCAAATTGACAGATTTCCTCAAATCGGCCTTAATTTCCACCACATTAATGTTGAAAATACACTACCATAATTAACATTGAAGCACCTTGAGGTAGAAATTGTTTAAGGCTGTTTTCAGATGCAGACTCGAGGTATGTTCTCTATCACTTGGACACAATTAAGTCTCCAGGTTGGTCCACCCAATTCACTTATATATATTATGCCAGCTTGTTTAATGGCGACTCACAGATGGGTGAGGGAAGTGCTGAGCCAGGTCAATATTGTACTTTGCTGATACCATTTGAATATTGGTCTGTAGCTCTTAAAGGGAGATGCACTTTAGCTACAGCAACAATAATTGAGAATCGTCAAGAATGATAGGGACAGGAGGAAATGCAATGGCTCCATATTTTTCTGATGTTGTGTTGGAGGTATTGGTAAAGGGTGTTGCTGGGTGGAGGGATTCTTCTACCCACCAGGTGGCAGCAAGACACCAGGCTAACTGCCCACAATGAGTGGACAGAGGCGGCATAATGGGTCAGTGCCACACGTGTCACCCCTAAGACATTTCTACAGTGCAGAAAAAATTGAATGGCCTTGACAGACTACCTGAGGCAAGACTCCTAACTCATACCTCTCATTGCAATCTGCATAACCCTGCGTTACTGGTATCCCAGCATTCAGAACCCTTCCCTCCCCGATTAATAGCGCTCTCCTCCTATCATTACATCACACTTTGCTCCACCCCCTCCCACTTCTATTGCAGAACTCTGCTCCTGCTACTCCCCTCATTATTACTTCTTTCACCTCTTTACATCTACATTATTTTTCACACATCAGCTCTACCCTGACATGCACATTCTCAAGATGTCTCACAAAGAGGTCAGAATTCCAGATAAAGAAGCATTACCCGACCTTACATTCGTTCAAAGACTGGTGCAGTTCAGAGGGTAGCCTAGAGGGGTCTGCATGTGGAGATGCCCTCAGTAGTGGTACTCAGGAGGAAAGGTGGGGGATAAGTTGGCTCAGCTGCAACCTAGCCCTGCTGCAGAGAGGACAAATGAAGACATTGAGGGTCAAATATACATGTGAAAATTGATGGTGATTCACATGGACAATCTAAGTTCACTGGGTTATCTGCCAGAGAGGTTATGCACTGTGTTGGAGAGCATAGAGGAGTCCAGTTCCCAACTTGCCTATTGTTTTCAGTAGGTTATTGACGCCATACTGTTAAACATGGAGCAAGTGGTCAGATCTGTGAACACTGCTTTGGACCTCGCAGTGACAGAACCTCTGATGACAACTCGAACAGCATTGACAGTGGTTCACTTTGCTGCCGCAGTGGTTCTGAGCTCCAGCATCGATGCGCCGGGTGATAGGATTGGATCCAATGAAAGGAGGAAGTGCTGGTGCTCAGGGGGAGGGGAGAATGTTCAGCAGAATCTCTTCTTAACAATTTCCTCCCTTACCGCTCATAGTATTGTTGGGCCACGTGATTCCTCTAGATTGTTCAGCTCCTCTCTGCCTTCTTTATCTGATTTTTAAACTTGCATTTAAATAGTGAACAGAGCAATGCCATTCAAATGTGTTGTGTTTATCCAGTCATATTGATAAAAGTAATTCATTAATATTAAAAAGGCAATTGTCACCATATTTAGAATCTCATTTTATCTAATTTCTTTTACAAAAAGAGTCTGTATTCACATTTTGTCAACTGGTATAATTTCATGGGCTGTTCTTTGCCCATTTACGCTGATTTGCTTTGTTATATTTTGGTTCTTGAAATCAATTTTACATTTTTGTGTTTTTTTTTTACTAGCATCTTGATTCACTGATGCTGCAATGCTCAACTAATCATTCTTCCTTGCCGAACCAGACAATTGCTGCTTTTGTCAGTGATTGCATTAGACCCAGCTCAGAATGCTCTCTATAAGTTGGAATATTTTGCATATTTCAGGGTTCCCTTTGTGCAGACTGCAGTAATTGTAGGTTAAAACATTTCTTACTGTTACAGGGATCATGTGACCGTACAGATGAATCAGCCCTAAGTGTGGGGAATCTGAGGGGTGGAGCTTTTTAGCCTTGGTCTTGGAACAAGTGTGTAGCCTCACCAGGAGTCTGTAAATAAAGTTTACTGTTTCTTACAAGAAACTGGTCTTGCATTCCAAGCTTATTACACGGACAATGACATTTTTGTGGAAAAAATGGCAAACCTAATTCAATGTGCCCTATTTGGAAACTGCCTGGTTCAGTTTCTGTCATGAAGAAACCACTGGAACCATGCAGATAATTATACAACAAGTATTGACATAATGGTCTGGATGTTGCTCACCATAACATGGCATTTTCCATAAACAGCACACTGTATAACAGAAAACTGACTACGATCAACTGCCTCCTTCCAATTAATATAACCAGTGCATTGTTCTCTGAAATGACTGCAATGGTTGTTAATTTTCAGACTAAATTCTATTAACTTACTAAACATTATACAAGAAACTGTGCTAATCATTTCTTTGTTTCAAATTTGTCTCCCTCCTCTGAGAATGTAAAGGCAGCAGTATTTACTCTCTTTCATTTTGATTGTTCTTTGATTGCAGCATCAGTTAGCATTGATCCATAAACTAAGTACCGTTAAAATGTTACCCACACTTGAAACATAATGCAGAATCCACAACTGTAGATCATGGTGTATAAGTCGACCTCCAATGCTTCGAAAAAATCCTTCCAAAGACAAAGGTCGACTTATAAGCCTAGTATAAAATATGAACCGTCAACGTTGGTGTAGGTGGTCGCCATTTGAAATGAGAAAAAGTTTCTATTTGTTGGTCGTAAGGCGCAATCTGCTCTGCGTGGGCGTGTCTTAAACTCCTGTGTACCCTCTTGGCAACACGGCCCATATTGCCTGCTTCATCCCATCTGCCCTGACTTATAAGGTGAATATAACCCTAACTATGTATTTCTAGGCTGTAAAATTGAGGCCAACTCCCTAATGTGAGTATAACCGTAAACATGCGTTTATTAGCTGAAAAATTGGGAATGACTTATCTGCTGAGTATAGCCCTAAACATGAATTTTGGCATCCAAAAACAGAGATCATCTTATACGTTAGGTTGGATTATACATTGTGGTTTGGGGTATATAGCCGATTGCACTTACAAGGGCTGAGTTGACACAGCAAGTGTTAAGTGCCCCAAATGTAAAGGAAACTTAAGCCATGAATTCTTTAACAAGTTGCTCAACTTTCTCCCCTTTCAATTACTTTTTGGTTTTGAGGAACAGCTAACATTGAGCCTGTGGTTCTCATAGCTTCCTGCCACTGGGAGGTTTTCTTGTTTCATGCCTGAATCTAGTGCAGACTAATTGATAGAGGTGATTGCTATGGTTAGTCAACAACTTCATTGGCATTGTTTCATGTGACTACCAGGATGGTAAAGGGTGAACTAGACGAATTGTAGTCCATCCTTATTTGGCAATTCACATATTTCCTGTTTTCTCTCTGCTGCTTCTACCTTTGATGGAATAACCTGTCCTTATCGAATCACAACAATTTGTGCTTAGCTGATAGATCACGGATCGCATTTGTATCATGTCTTATTCTGGCTGACACTTGGTGGATTAATTTGGCGATGTAAATATCAAATGAATGTGTGAAGGTGTACCCCCCAGGTACATTTTTTAACAAGTATTCGTAACCCATTCATTCATTAACCCAACCCATTCATTACGGCCAAGGGTTTGCTCTGTCGGGCGTGCTCAGCAGGGGTGGGTGGGGCCGATCAGAAAGCTGACTGCTGCCAGTGATCTGGGCCAGACTGCGATTTCACACTGGTGGGCCAATTAAAGCTCGCTCAGCTTGAAACTCGTGCCGCAGTGCCCAGTACAGCCTGTGTGGTGGGGGATGAAGATTTTAAGAAATAAAAATAAAGAAATTTAAATTGTTAAAAACATGTCTCCTCATGCAGCTCTGTCACATGAGCAAGGACATGTTATTAATGAAATGTTTACATTTTTATTTAATTTTTAACAGCTGTTGGAAACCTCATCCCGCCCGTGGATGAGGCTTCCTAAAAAATCCAAAGACTGCTTGCGTAAGGTTGGACGGGCAGTGAAAAATTTCTTTCAATTATGACTTTAATGGCCATATTAGGCCTTTTAACTGTTGGAGAGGGAGTTGCCGACTCCCAGACGTGCCTGCCATGTGCAATATCACGCGAGTGCGCAATGATGCTCGCCTGATGTCATCGCGTGTCATTTTACTCTCGTTCGGGCCAGGTGTGCTTCTGCCCAATCATTCTGGCCTATATATAATAAAACTTTAAACAAAATGCAGTCTGGACAGTACTATCTTGTGTTACCTCACATTCACAACTATGTTACATTTAATGGAACAGATTCAATTCAATAAGATTGATGGCAAACTAGTGGAAGCGAGACTCACAATAAGAGCTAGATGCAGAAAAAAGATCTTTATTGAAAGTCCTCAGAGGATACATAGCATTCAGAGTCCGGTGGGAAGCCTGTTCCACGCATTTCACTTGGTGGCAAAGAAGACTTTCTAATATCAGTTCTCAACTTGAACCTGTGTTTCCTTGTCTTCCTCTCATGAATTATTTTAGTCTTAATGTTTAAAGCTATGCCTTCGGACATAACCTCTGTAAGAACCCCTTTCAGTTGCCTTATTTCAAACTGAAAAGCTTCCTCTGGATAGTGAGTCTTCGGATACTATGAAAGGGTGACAATCCTGGGGTTCCAGATGTTGGCTGACAATGGGACAGGTTAGTGGTAAAGTGCTCAGTTTTTCCCTTGATATTGGTAATATTAGTGGGAGCAGAGATAAGGCTAGGTAGAAGCTAGTTATTTCAGCTATTAGGTACCAACTCCTAATGTCACTGTTTGAATTGTTATGAATGTTACAATTTGTACTTCCTCTTAGTCCCAACACATCTTACTTGTATTCACAACAGGAATGTACTTTCCAATACTTTCCAAAGGGGTGAAGGGGGTCATTGACAGTGCTATCAGGTGGCACTTACTCAGCAATAACCTGCTCACTGATGCCCAGTTTGGGTTCTGCCAGTGCCACCCAGCTCCTGACCTTATTACAACCTTGGTCCAAACATGGACAAAAGAGCTGAAATCAAGAGGTGAGGTGAGAGTGATTGCCCTTGACATCAAGGCAGCATTTGACCGAGTGTGGCATCAAGGAGCCCTAGCAAAACTGAGTCACTGGTATTCAGGGGGGAAACTCTCTGCTGGTTGGAGTCATACCTAGCGCAAAGGAAGATGATTGTTGTTGTTGGAAGTCAATCATCTCAGTTTCAGGACATCACTGCAAGAGCTCCTCAGGGTAGTGTCCTCGGCCCAACCATCTTCAGCTGCTTCATCAATGGCCTTCCCTCCGTCATGAGGTCAGAGGTGGGGATGTTCGCTGATGATTGCACAATGTTCAACGCCACTCACGACTCCTCAGGTACTAAAGCAACCCATGCCCAAATGCAGCAAGACCTGGGCAACATTCAGGCTTGGGCTAATGAGTGGCAAGTAACATTTGTGCCACACAAGTGCCAGGCAATGATCATCTCTACCAAGAGAGAATACAACCATCTCCCCTTGACATTCAACAGCATTACCAACACTGAATCCCCATTATCAACATCCTGGGGGTTACCATTGACCAGAACCTGAACTGGAATAGCCATATAAATACAATAGCTACAAGAGTAGGTCAGAGGTTGGGAATTCTGCACAAAGTAACTCAGTCCTGACTCTCTAAAGCCTGTCCACCACCTACAAGGCTCAGGAGTGTGATGGAATACTCCCCACTTGCCTGGATGGGTGCAGCTCCAACAACACTCAAGAAGCTCGACACCATCCAGGACAAAGCAGCCCGCTCGATTGGCACAACATCCACTACCTTAAACATTTAACTGATGCACAGTGGCAGCAGTTTGTGTTCCGCCAGGGCCATTCAGTGTCTAAAAGCTGCATTGCAGCAACTCACCAGGGCTCCTTCGACAGCACCTATCAAATCCCTGACTTCTACCATCTAGAAGGACAAGGGCAGCAGACACATGGGAACACCACCACCTAGAAGTTCCTCTCCAAGTCATACACCATCTTCATTTGGAAATATATCGCTGTTCCTTCACTATCGCTGGGTCAAAATCCTGGAACTCACATCCTAACAGCACTGTGGGTGTATCTACACCACATGGACTGCAATAGTTCAAGAAGACAGCTCACCACCACCTTCTCAAGGACAATTAGAGATGGCAATAAATGCTGGCCCAGCCAGTGATGCCCACAGCCCGTAAAAGAAAAAACAAAACAGACTATTTCACTGATTTTAAATTAAACTGGCCAGAATGGGATGTGTGAATAAGTAAAATTGTGAAAATGATCTTACTGCTCTGTTGCTGCTAGAAACTACCCTGTTGCCATTTTAACTCCAGTTTGACTGGAAATCCAAACATAGCTGTTAGATACAGAGCATTACAACAGCGGACCATAGCCCCGGATTACTTAGGGACATATCGCACTTTTTAAGTAAAACGTGTTTTTTAAAAAAAGACCTATAAGCAAAAGCTGGCTGAGAATCTGCAGAACTACTTTCTGGAACGTTCCTATGTGGATTATACTTGATGACCAGTCCAGAGAGAATAGAATGTAGCATACTGAACTTTAATCTCCTGTGGTTATGGAGACAATGGAGACTGATTACCACAATTCAACAGAAACCATCTCCTGTTGAGTTATTTCTCAAAATGTTGGCATGATCTGAGTTGAAAGAAAGCAGATTCTGGGTGAAAGACATGTTTGCTTTTTCCCTTCCAGGAATACTCAAGGAAATGGATTAAAAAGCCAGCTGCAAACCTAAGTCATGTGTTCTAATTCTCATGTGCTCGCGTGTGATGTGAAGGTCACAGCAGAAGAGCAGCAATTAGACATCCCTGCAGCTTACAGGTGAAAGTCTCTCTCTCTCTGGCTAGAGGTAAGTCAGCAAGCCGCAGTCAAAAAGGAAACAAGACAACTCCTTCAGCTAACTTGCAGAACCAAGTGTCTCCAAACAAACTGCTCAACTGCCAAAGTCAGCTTTACTGGAATCACCCAACTTAACGGCAACAACATTTTGTCAGCTTCTCCTCACGGACAAGTCAAAGACTGATTCGTATATATTTTTTAACTTTTACTTTTGGACTCAACTTCTCATTTTTCATCTGTGTACGTTGCATTTATAAAATTTTTTCTTGGGTTTTTAGTAACTTATAAATGCACCCTTTCTTTGACTCAAGAAAGCCTGGTTAAATTGGCTCCTTCTAAAACATAAATACATTTGGACAGGGAAAAGGTACCCACTAAAGAAGGGATCCTTGATAAATTAACCTTCTTGCGACCAACTGAGGGGATTGAATAAAGAAGGGGAGCCAGCTCCACCTTGCCCGGGAACAAAATAAAATTAGGGTCCTGTTCAGGGAGATAAAATTTAGGGTAGCCTGCCTGGGGTCATAACAAATTGGGGTACATCGCCCAGGGACTGGTTGTAACAAGGGAAATGCCTTATCATTACATTGAGGGATATGAATTATGTTATTTGAAGAAATGTAGAGATTTTTAACTCAGCTGCACAGAACTGCTCAACCCCAAACCCATTGAATAAAATTTATAGCAGGATTGGCTTTACTATCTGGTTGATATGACTGGAAACTAAATTTACAGTGATACTCAGCTCCAGCCACAGGTATCATTAGGGTCTGCTGATCTCTGAGTATTACATCATATACTTCCTTCAGGTATTTCTCTTTGCTAACCCTCATGATCATTCGCTTCTTATTATGGGTGCTGTTTCTCCTAGGGATAGACAAACAGAAGCAGAGGCAGCTTGAGGAACCAGCACAAGCAGCAGACTGGGTGTTACAAGGCTGCAGTGGAAGGAGCCTGTTGTTAGACCCTTTACCTAACTTGCATGTTCTCTAGGCTGAGTTACTTTCTTGAAGTGCAGTTCCCTTGTCTGTGCTTCACTCGACAAGCTGTCACTGTTCTATACATCCTGTTGCAGCATGACCTGCCTGCTGGAATGGGGGGTGGGGTCATACTTTGCCAGTGGCTGCCATTGTTACCACAGTTATAATCCCAGCTAATGTTAATGGGACTGGTCAGATCCCAGATTGATACCTGGCTCGGTAGGGCCTAAATTTGTTTTTCTTTTTAAGAAACCATGGATGTCAGTTACTGAACACATTCTCAAGAGTTTGCCAATATACTGTTAACACAAAGAATAACAAGGTTAATTAAATGAGAAAAAATGAACAATATTACATTGGACAAAAAATGTTAGAAAGATTTCAATACAGATACCAGAAAATGATTCAAACTCACATTATTCCTTTTATCGCAGCAACTCTTACAGATACAAAACCCCAGTGAAGATTTACCACTGTCTCAACGCCAAGGTTTTTTGCTTGTGTTAGCTCATTTTCAAATAGTTTTCTTCCAGTGGACTGCTGGTATTTCTCTTTAGCTGGTATCTCTCCCTGAGACACCCAAAAACTACAATCTAAACTCACTATTACTTCAACTTCAGAGTAAACACACAAGTTCCCTAAACTCAGTTCTCCAGCAGGCTTGCAAGATTTCTTGTTAGAAAGATTAGACCTTTTGCCTGTATTCTGTGGTATATACACACTAACCTGACTGCCCTTCTGTGTTTCCCTGTCTCCCTCTGCGTGTCACTAGGTAACAGCACACTTTTTCCTACTTTATGTTTCCTTTAACTTCACTAAACAACTAACCCCTTAGTAACCCATCTCTTCACTTCAAGAGCTCATTAAAAACGCCTGTTATACAAACAGGTCCCCAGACTTCCTGGCACCCAGCTCACAAAAACCTCAATGAAACTATAGCCAGGTTTCACCTTTCTTAACACCCAAATACAAAATATAAATTCAACTTGAAGCTGTACATTGCTCCTAACACCACCATCGATAATTTTTTCACCACAGGCTCTTTCCTCACAGCTACATGGGGCATCAAACACATCTCCCAATCTGCAGTGCACAGCTGCATCAAACAGATCACCTCCCTGCCAGAGCAAACCATTACATGACAAGTGTGATGGATGCCAACAGTTAAAATAAGAGAGCACTGGAATTTGCAGCAGTGACTTCTTTCCCTCATGTCCTGGACATAGACTATGGACATGTAGCTATCAATGAACCAGCAGGTGATCCAGTAGCTCCTTCTACTGTATCAATGTTCAACAGAACTGGGTCTGAGTGATCAATGCCGGTTCCTGAGCTCCTTTGGTGTGTGATCACCTACTTTCTGGGGCGGGGGGTGAATTTCAAACCCTTTCACTTGAAACCCACTTAAAGTTCGAATGGGATCTTACGTATCCATGTTAAAACTAAAATACTGAGATGCCTAAGATTAAGAAGCGCTTGCATCAAAAATGTTAAATTATCTATAATTTCAGCAGATGCTGACTGACCTCCTGTGTGTTTCCAGCTTTCCTGGTTTTGTTTAAGTCTTCATGTACTGTAACCCAAGTTTTTTTCCTATCTGCACTATAATTATTATATAATATACAATGCTCACTTGTCTGCTCCAGAAGAGGGATAAATATCACACTATCAGACCACTGGGTTTGATTTTCATCCTTACATCTGGGCATAAGGTGTTGTTTGGTAGAGAGATAAATTGGATAGTGAGCATGATATGCCTGTAATGGAGCTTGCCTGGGTTTCCTCCTGTTTTGGGCTTTATTCAGAGTTTCTGATCCTACCCATACAGTTTTTCTCTGTCCTGTATCTGGATGATACTTTATGACCAACGAATATTGACAGCCATCCGCCTCATTGTACATAGGTTAAAGAAATATTTATTTATTTACAATTAAGATGATTTACACAGAGGCATAAAAGGAATTTCTAATGCTACCAATATTTAGAAAAAAACACAGAGACTGAATTCATTTACAGGAGTTCAAAATATATTCTTCAGTGTATATATTGTATAGTCCCATGGTTACTTGAGATTTGGAGAGATACATATTTGAATAGTTTCCCTGATGCAAAGTTTGTATGCAGGCTATGCGATCCCCAATTCATAGCACAAAAGAACTTATGTAACTGTATCAAGGAATGTATGAGATAAATAGCATCAGCCTAAGAACCTCTGTCAATCAATCGATTTTGAAAACTCAATGGTACACCCTGTACTTAAAATAATTTAATGGGCTGTGATTCACATCAGCAAGCCTTACATATCTATTGATACTTTAATCAAGTTTAATTGGATTTGTACCTTGGAAAATGTTTCTGCATCCTGGTTTGTCCACAGAGAAAAGGATCGGCCTGCAATCTCACAGATAGTTTAGCTCTGAGCCCAATCTTGTAGCTTTGCAAGGAAAAAAAGCCGCTATCTTAACTTTAGCTATTTCTATCGCATGCATAATCCTAAATGAAAATGATATAATCCTGGATATTTGACGTAAGGTGAAACTCTGCTTTTGCCCTAATGGACAATATGTTGTGCAGTGCTCAACAGGACTGGATCTAGTGTTCAGTGGTTTATTTTTAGATCATTTAATGATTTTATAATATTGTATTAGCACTTAAAGGGTAAAATCAAACCCCAGCTTTATTTGGGAAAGGAAACAGCCTTGCAATGCTACCCCAGAATGTAAAATTAAAAAAAGGGCACTTCTGGTGCATTATAATGGAGGAGACCTCTCCACCCACACCCACATCCCCACTCCCTGCCCAGGTATTGAACACTGGAGGAAGTGAGTCCTGCAAACCTGGAGACAGTGCCCCAAGGATTTAAAGGACTTCAGGAGGTCAGGAAAGGTGAGGGATAGAACATTGTCAGGAGCCAAGTCCCACACTCTTTCCCAGCATTCTCCTGCTCAGCGCTCCTCAGAACAACACACCTTGCAGCTCCAGTCATCCGTCTGTGTCCAGGCACCTCACATCCCTGTCTGAATAGCCAATACTCACACTCACTGTTATCCTAGTGCTCTCTTGCGCCCATACCTCACAGTCACCCTCCACAAGTGTTGACCTTCCCTCTTCTCCACACTATCCGTTCCTCACAACTCTCTGCTTTCTCTCCTTGCAAGAAAATAAAGAAGAGAAATGCAGAGAGAGGCAGAGAACTGGCATGATGGAAGGGCGGGGGTGGGTGGGATTGTCCTCCTAAACAGGCACTTTGATGGTCATTGGGCATGTGTGTCCACCTGGTCCATTTGGAAGGAAGTCTTGTTCCTTAAGGCTGCAGATGTCAGTAATGAGCTGCCTGAAAACCTGAGCCTCCTGCTGCACAGGCGTTCACACATGTTAAGAGAGGTGCCTATAGAGCACCTCTTGGGATCTTGCCTCCTTCGAGTAGGGTCTCTGTGTCCAGCCTCTCTGTGCTGAGGAGCAGCGTGTGACAGAGGAGAAAGCAGCTGGTGTTGGTGTTGGTGTCGCTGCTGTCGCCAGAGGTATAAGGTAGAGCTGTATAAACTGCTTCAGTGCTGCAGTGACACTGACAGCAGGGAAGTGCAGCTGAAGGTGAGTGAAGTCCAAGACAGGTGAAGTGACTTCCAAAGAGTTAAAAATTACCTGCTAAGCACTCTCCAAAAAGGAATGCTATGAGCACCAATTTCCCACCGAGTCATGGTTGCAGCTCTTCACTTTCATTGTTTGTAGGCTTCCCGGCCTGTCAGTTTCACTGAAGACACTCTCCCCACGGTCCTGTCACCTGCTTCATCCTGATGGATTCTACACAGCCGAGTAAACCAGTGCACCGGCTGTTAAAGCCAGAATGCTGAGTGAAAGCCGGAGATAATTACCTCTTTGATTATTTTAATTATTCATCCAACAACTCAACCCCTCACCTGAAGCTTTCACACCCTGGTTAAATCCAGAAATGGGCAGGGTTCTGTCGGGTTCCTGACCTAATGCTACTTTACGATGTTATCACACCCTGACTGCATCTGCACCCGAACCTAATCCCCCTTGGCTGTTAAAATTCTGCCCCCTGAGTTTCGGGGGTATATTTCAGGGGTAATTTTTGCCCAAGTGTAAACTATTTAAATGAATTGAAGGAAAGCTCTGTGGATGTTATTTGGAGCGTGGGATCTACCCTGTCTTCCTAGGAAATGTTTAAAACCCAGGCAGTAAAGATGAATTTTGACCCTTCTTTTGTAAAAAAAAAGATATTCTTGAAAAAAGCGTTGTATCCTGATGCCTCCTGAATTCCCAGATCTGGTGCTGTGACCCCCAATGATTTTCTGAAGCAAAGCTAAATATTAGAGCTTTTAATGTAGTCAATTCTACCAGTCGCTGGACATTTAGACAACCAATGCTTATCACAGAAACTAGAGTCTGTGAAAAATATTTTCTTTTAAAAAAGCTAAATTGCCAGTTTATGCAAAACTGAATTCTAACTCTCATGAAAATTCCTTCAGATGTTTAAGTGTGTGGATGATGGGAGGGTGGAAGCAAGGTTCTATAGCGCTAGAGGAACATCAGAATATACTCCAGTACCTTTCTCTACATAAAACATGTCTTTAAAACACTTAAATTGGCCCTAAAAATAAACAATTAGGAGGAAGCAGGTCACAGAATTTGCCAAGTATATTAACATTCAAAAAGATTTCAAGGTCTGGGTGTCCCTTCTTGAAGTTTTAAATGTAAAGGCTTAATTTTAGCTTTCTTATGAGTATTTCTCTTTTGCAAGGCACTCACCTGGGTGGATGGGGAGGGGGTGGGTGGGGGGGGGGAGGGTGGAATCCAGGCTGCTCGACTTATATGACAGTTCACTCTTACAAGGTAGAGCAGTTGCAGTAAATTCTAAGGCTGACAAACCACAGTTATCACAAAGCTCTAGTTGAATCTACTTAAAATATTTCACTTCAGATCAGATTTTATGATGAGGTTTATTGCACTTAATAGGGTATTTCACCAGAAGAAAATTTTTATCTACTGTCAGTCTCAAAAATCAAAAATAATTGCAGTTGAATATCTACAGGGCCAAAACAAGAAAAAAAGAGGAAGATTTGTCAAGACTGTTAGAGGGAAAGGGCCCAGTAGATTGGTGGGGTAACTTGTGCCCGCTGTCAGTCTGACTGAGGATTCCATTAGGATTAAACATTATAATGAATTTAAGAACAGGAACAGGTCATTCAACCCCTTGTACCTGTTCCACCATTTAATTAGACAATTGCTGATCTATACATTAACTCCATCTACCTGCCTTGGTTTTGTACCCTGTAGTACCTTGTCTAACAAAAATCTAGCAATCTCAGTTTTGAAATCTTCTATTGAACTAGGCTCAACAGCTAATTGGTGGCAAGAATTCCAGTCCTTGGTCACAGATACTGACAGTGCCATCCATGACCTGCTCTGAGACTGCAAGTCTGCCTGCAAGAGTCAGCAGATTTCAGTGAGGACCTCCTTTGTTCGGAGGGTAGTTCCAAAAGAATTTAAAGTCTGGATTCGGACAATACAAAATTCAAATTGTTCAAATCCAAAACCCCTACAAGGAGAAATGAACATATTCCCATCAGTAATGAAAAAGAAACAGAGAACAAGGGGACAGAAAGATAGTGAAGGAACATACACCATTTACCTGGAGAACGTTTCCTTTTCCAACCTTTCGTATCCACCATTAACGTCAAAATTTATCATGAAACTAAACTGTTCTTTGGTATAACTGGTCACACTTTCTTTTTAAGGAGTGAAGGCGTTTACAAAATTCCACTTTTAATAGGCAATTGCTTTGCCAGCTTACAGATTGAAGTGGATCAATATGTTGATTTAATTTCATTAAATTTTAATTTGGTCTAGTTCTGTTTTAACACCCAGCCATATATGGGGGTCACTATTTATCCCTGGAATCAGGAAGGAAAAGACTAACGCAGCTGCTAACTGGAAATTTTTCGAAATTATTCAATATTTTTCTTAAAGGATCAGCAGGATTATCTAAAATGGGCAAGTGAAGATTCTATTCTGTCAGTTACTACGGGAAGAATTTTCGGGTCTGCGATTGGGGGTGGGGCCCGCTCGCCAACGCGTAAAATGATGCATGGTGACATCAGGCGGGAGTCCCGCTGTCACCGTGTGTCATTTAGATCATCAGTTTGGTGGGCGTGCAGCCGCGGGTGCTGTGTGCCTGCCGAACTCTCAAAGGCCTATCGAGGCCATTAAGAAAGTAATTAAAGTTGTTAAGAAAGCTGCCCGTCCAACCTTAAGGTTGTCGGGGGGGCAGACGAAGAGCCCAGGCGGCTTTCGCATTTATCATGAAACCTCAACCACGGGCGGGATGAGGTTTCATGAAGGGTTTATTAATTAAATAAAACTTTTTGAAATAACTAATGGACATGTCCCAGCTCATGTGACAGTTTCACGTGAGGGGGACACGTCCTTAAAATTTTTTTTTTCCCCCTTTATTACATTTTTCAGAACTTAAAGTAATCTCCCTGCGGCACCTCAAGGAGGTGCTTGAGGAAGAATTCTGCGCTCTTCACCTGCCCGCCAACCTTAACGTTGGACAAGCAGCATTCTGAATGACTTTAATTACTTTCTTAACGGCCTTAACAGGCCTTTGACCTTTTGTCGGGCGTGCAGCATCGCTGCCGAACTGGCAATCTAACTGACGCCCGCCTGAAGTCACCGCATGTCATTTTACGCGTCGGCGAGTGGACCCACTCAGGGAGACTTAATTGGCCCGCCCACGTAAAATGGCCACGCGCCTCTGATAGGGGGCGCCGATCGGGTTCGTGCTCGCTCCCGCCCTCCCCTGCACAACCACCACCCCCCCCCTCCCGCCGCCGATGGCGGTGGGGGGAGTAAATTCAGCCCTATGTTTAGTGATGTCTAATAGATGGAAAATGGTTAAATTGTCCTAGCTCTTAGTCACAAAATTCAGATGGGTGGCATGCATACCTTTGGTGCATTGGTGCTGCTTCGGGTCCAGCAGCCCTGATGGACACTACTTTAGTGAGGATGTTAGTACAGGAGTTGAGAGCATGTGCCGGAAGTATGCAGACTCGGTAGATTGTGATGCAAATCAGCATGTAACACAGATTTGACCATGGAGGTGCCATTTTTAATCTTAATACTCCAGCTAATACCCTCTCTTAACTTTCCGTAGCTGAACAAATGCTCAGTAACTGGAAGGACCCATACAGAAATGATATTTAAAAGGATCATTACCTACCTTCAGATTAATTGCTGATTGATTTCTGTTGATGAATTAGAGGAAGTGCTTGGTGGTTTCTACAGTTTTTAAGGTCTACAGGTGAAGCCTTGGTTTTCATTTCAAGGAATCTGCTTAAAACATTTGATCCCAGCCCCCATGGTTCTGTAGCTTCCATCCTAATCGCCCTGCGGCATGATGGGAAGAATGAGCAAAAGCAACACAGAGAAGGACATGATGCTTGAAGAGGGGGGAGGAGGAAGAGGGGGAGAAGGGCTCTCAGCAGGAGGTCACATCCACTCAGGATCTTCAGCAAGTAACTATCACAACCTAAGCCTTCCACTTGACTAAGGAGGTCCTCATTGAAATCTGTTACGTCTTGCAGGGTGAGGATGGCACTGTCATAGGAGCTACAGGTCTCTGTGACCATGGACTACTTTGCGTTAGGTTCCTTCCCAGCTGGAGCAGGGGACAACACCAAAATCTCGCCATTCACCATGCACCTTTTTATAAAAGAGCTGACTGATGTGCTGTATGTGAAGAGAGGGTAATACATAATCATGTGTCTTTCCAAAGAGAATCAGGTGGAACATGCATACATGCATGTGGCTTCACCAGGATAGCGAGCCTCCCCAAGGTCAGGGTGCCCCAACTGAACACACATTGCTTTCTGGATACCGAATCTAAATTCAGAGATGGACCTCAACTGCATATGGTTCCACTCCCTCAATGTGCAGCTGGTGAGCAACAAAACCCAACACATCATGCTAATGCCCGTTGTCCTGGTAGCAGTCATGTTGCCTTTATTCTGTGCCAGTCTGACGTCCCACCTGTATCTGAGCCACAATGGGAGACCAGAGGGTGTTTATTTGGCAACAAGGTCCATCTCCTGACTACATCATTCATGACTCTAGAAAGCAATCCATGCACAGGTGGGCAGCATACATATAGCATGCATATAAGATATAGCATACGGCCACACAGAATGTCATAGAGCACACAATTGTGGTGCTCAAACAATGCTTCTGCTGCTTGGACTGTACTGGAGGAGCTCTGTAGTACATGATGAGGCATGTGCCCCAATTCCCTGAGATCTGCTGCATCCTGCACCACCTTGTTATCATGTGTGCACAACCCTTGCCACCAGGTATAGCTGAGGAAGATGAAGAGGAGGCAGATGAAGGGAGGAGGCAAACAATACTTTTTGGCTGGACCGACTCCAGAATCAATGTACACAATGTCAAATCTCCGTTCAACAACAATTCCACACCTTACTGTGTAAAGGAAATACTAACATTACTGTAGGATTCTGAGGCAGGCTTGTGGAGTTGTGTGTGTGTGTGTGTGTGTGTGTGTGTGTTACATGTCTATGTGACTAATTTAATTAAATTGAAGACAGTCAGACTGCAAGGTTTAAATCATCAAAGGGATAAGGTGTAAGCAGGCATTTTGCAATGGAACTGGGCGAGCTAACATTTGCATTTGTGCATACATTGAGAGGTTGTTTGAATTTCAAAGGGGAATTAGAAAGTGAGAAGGAAAATGTTTGCATCTTGCAGGAGTTCATAGGTAAACAAGCAGTGGGGATATCATGTTTTATTGACCCAAAAACAAAGACAAGTTGGAAACATAAAAGATCTTATAATTGGAAGAGGTTGAATTTCAAAGAAAGTTCAAAACAATGGATTTGAAGATCAAAAGGGAAAAATATATTTAATGAAAGATGGAAAACTGTATGAGGAGTGGCCATGTGTGATCCTGAAGAGTTTACTGTGAAGTGTCAGTTTCTAGCCACCCCAGAAAGCAAGGTTTTGTTAAAAGCCTTGGAATTCCATTGTTGAGTGAGAGGAAGAGAGAAGTTATGAAATACCTTGCTTATAGCAACAGTGGTGCCTTGTGGTAATATTTCTCGATGTTTTATAGATTAAGAATCTATTTGGATTGTTGCCTGGAGAAGGGTGTTTATTTGGGAGTCTAGATAAGTAAAAATCTTTTGGGAAATGTTGTAAGACTAAATTTAACTGTGTAACTGTAATCTTGTGTGTCCAAGTTTGCTTTTCCTTTGTTAATAAATGTTTTAATTTAATCTTCAACATCTTCAAAAGTGGTAGTGGACTCTTTACTTCTGCATAGGGATTTACCAGGATGCTGCCTGGACTAGAGGGTGTGAGCTATGAGGAAAGATTGGACAAGCTGGGTTTACTTTCCTTGGAGCAGCAAAGGTTGAGAGGGGACCAGATAGAGGTGTATAAGATTATGAGGGGCAGAGATAGGGTGGATAGGAAGACACTTTTTCCATTAGTAGAGGGATCAATAACCAAGAGGCATAGATTTAAGGGAAGAGGTAGAAGGCTAAGAGGGGAGTTGAGGAGAAAATTTTTCACCCAGAGAGTGGTGAGAGTCTGGAGCTCACTGCCTGAAAGGGTGGCTGAGTCAGAAACTTTCGTAACATTTAAGAAGTATTTAGATATTCAGTTGCATTTCCATAGCTCAAGACTATGAGCCAAGCGCTGGAAAATGGGATTACTGTAGTCAGATCTTTGTTTTGATCTTTAAATCCAATGTTTTAAACTTTCTTTGAAACTTAAACACTTCCAATTATAGGATCCTTCATGTTTCCAACTTGTCTTTGCTTTTGGGTCAATAAAACATGATATCCCCACTGTTTGTTTACCTATGAACTTCTGCAAGATACAAACATTTTCCTTGTCACCTTCTTTGTTGACTGACGTGGACACAATGGGTGAATGGCCTCCTTCTGTGCTGTAAACGCCTATGATAACTTTCTTGTAATAAAAATACAGATTGCTAATCGTAGTGATAGCTTGGCCAAGTTTCCTTTTGGGATTTGCCCAGCTTGGCAATTACCACCTGCCATATCATAACATCTATCAATGAGCATCCGAGTGTCCTTTTGGTCGCAACACTGAAGTAAAAGCCAGCACAAAATGAACATCCCAAACCATCCAATATTCCATATAAAAGTCAATTATTTACTCCTGTGCACTCCCTTAATGTCTGTCTTCAATATGCCTTTTCCTGTCCCAGTGCTCCTACACAACGCTATCCCAGTGGCTGCAGCATTGCTGATGAAAGGCTGCTGACTTCCACTGTGGGAGACAGAAGGTGGCCTTGGAGGATGATTTCATGCAAGAATAGGGATAGGAGCCCTGGCTTTGACTGCACCAAGGGTGGCAGCAATGTGAGACAACAGCAAGGACACTGGTGGAGTGGCAGCAGTGGAAGCACTGAGATCATAGACAAGAATATTAACTTGTAGAACAGCTGTGAAGGTAATTCACTTCTTTCACCAAGCTTCCAGTTACTAGTTGAATTTTTGTCACAGGGAATGAGCTGATATCTACCACTCTCTGACATTTTCAAGCTGAGATATTCCTCTTTCAGTGCTTTCATATTCCTCCATTCCACAGGTAGAAAGTTCAAGTGCTGTGAGAAATTAAACATTTTAAAGGAATAAGTATTACTGTGTTGTTTCTTAAACTAGGCTAAATATCCTTTAATCAGAAGTAGGTAATGTATACTGTACAGCCTGTGATCATATTAACGTGAAAGCGCTTACTTTAAAGAAACACCCAGGTAGTCACAATTCTGCAGATTGTATCATTCCAGAATATTGCAGACAAAAAAATGATGGGTAAACAATAGGGTAACCTTGCATTACAGCTCATTATTTAGACCTGAACTAACACCCAGAGGTATTGACATCACTGTCTATTGTATTTGCATGTTTGTTTAAAAGAAATATGCTTTTCTATTGCAATTAACTATTTAATTCAGTGAACAAGCACATAATGTGACATGTCTACAGTTCACTGCCACTTAAGACCCAAGGGAAACACTGTAAAGTATTAGAGAAATGTTTGCTCTTACTGCCCTTGGGGAACAAGGGTACCGATAAATGACCTGCTTGATTAACCATTACCACATTAACTGACTAATGCAATTATATATGGTGGACTAACACTTGTCATATCACCAACAGAGCACTCAAAAAACAGCAGCATGGACGTTTAGTGTACTCCTCAGTTTCACTGTTACAAGCAAAATGCTAATATCGCATGAATCAGCTATTCAGCTACACCTTCATGAAGTTCAGCACATAACAAGAACAGCTCATGTTTATACTGTGCTTTTAATGTAGTAAACCATTCCAAAATACTTCACAGAAAAATTTGACTGAGCCACATTAGATGGTGTTAGCATAGATGACCTAAAACTTTATCATAAAGGTAGATATTATGGAGCATCTTAGTGGAGGAGAGAGAGGGAGAGATTTACGGGCAAAGAGATTTAGGGAGGGAATTCTTCTGTGATTCATGTGACTCCAGGGCACCCATATCCCTCTGAATACCAACATTTTGCAGTCTCTCAGCTTTCAAAAAATATTCTGCTTTGCTGTTTTTCTGATCAAAGTTGATAATTTCACATTTTACCACGTTATGCTCCATCTGCCACCTTCTTACCCACTCACTTAACCATCAATTTGCAGCCTCTTTGAGATCTCCTCACAGCTTACTTCCTCATCTAACATGGTCATCAAACTTGGATACACTACTTTTGGTCCCTTTATCTAAGTCATTAATATGCAATCATAGTGTCATAGAAACCTAGAATGGTTACAGCACAGAAGGAGGCCATTCAACTCTTTGTGTCTGTGCTGGCTCTCTGAAGGAACAATTAACCTCCTGCCACTCTCCTGTCTTTACCCTGTAGCCATGCAAATTTTCCCTTTTCAGATTTCCTTTTGAAAATCTCCATTAATTTTGCCTCCACTCTCAAGCAGTACATTCTAGATCTTAACAATTCACTGTAAAAACATATTTCTCCTCAAGTAGCCATCACTTCTTTTGCCAATTACCTTAAATCTGTTCCCTCTGGTTCTTGATCCTTGCACCAATAGGAACAGTTTCTCTCTAAACTCTGTCCAGACCCCTCATGATTTTGAATATCTCTATCAAATCTCCTCTCAGCCTTCTCTGCTCCAAGGAGAGAAGTCCCAACTTCTCCAATCTTTCTCCATAACTGAAGCTCCTCATCCCTGGAACCATTCTTGTAAATCTTTTCTGCACCCTCTCTAATGACTTCACATCATTCCTAAAGTGTGGTGCTCAGAAGTGGATACAATATTCCAGTTGAGGCTGAACCAGTGTTTGATACAGGTTTAACATAAGGAGGATCAGTATTGCTTTATCTGTGCCCACAGAAAAATTCTGGGACACTGTCTGAGATCCTCCCGACTTTGCTGTATATCCTCCTTTCCAGATCTGTCAACCAGTTCAATATGGGTCTTCTGGCTGATAAGATCACTTCACCTGTCCAGTCTTCAGTAACAGGTAAAATGGAGCCTAAAGTGCCAAAACTCACAGGAACCTTTGCTCTGACACGGACTGTGGCATGAATTTCTGAAAACATTTAATCAGCTCCGACAGGTAAAATCAATAAAAAAATAAGAATTCAATATAATAATTAATGTTTTCACTAAAAAGCAGTTAAAAATTACAGCTTCATATAATTAATGGATTGTGTTCTAGTACTTATGCAGTTATTTCAAATGTATGTTGTTGAGGTACACAGACTGTTTTTTACTTATCATTATTTTTGGATACTGTCAAAATACATCTCTGTACTGCACCAAACAAATTAACACAGCGACCATTTCACTTCTGTAACACGTTGGCAAGTTTCATCCACAACACAAGGGGGTGCTGTAAACTAACTTTACACCACAGCCGATGTTAACTTGGCCCTGACTGAGCTATAGAGTGATGCGCACCTCTGGCTTTTCATTATTTAGAGTTACATTTCAGCGCAGGAAAGTTAAAATGACAATTTGCCTCAATTGGCAGTTGAAAATTAACCTGAATTTCTATGAAGAGTTTTAAATGCATCCAGGGTATTTCTCGCTCATTCATTCAATACTGACAAGTCTGATTGAAACATACTGCAAAGCAGAGCCAGGGTAAACAGTCCATATGAAATGTCACTGCTGCTGCATTTATACTGCAGCTACCAGTTGAAGACCAGGACGGACTCTCAGTGCTTCATTTACACTACTGCTGCCAAAGAAGGTTCTGCTGATATAAACGCATTTAGTTCTACATGTGTGGGGTCCTCAACTAATGAGTAAAATTTAAATGTTTAGAGAGTGTAGACAGCGCTATCCAAACATGTAATGAAGCCCAAGTTGACGTGGAAACCCCAGGAGGTCATTGAAAGTGAGACACCCTGTCAGACCCAGGCACCGTTAAGAGTTTACTCCAGAAATTCATCCACCTCTGCTTCTGAGTGAGGTTTGGGGTGAGATTCTAAACTCCTCCTACAACTTGAGTGTTGCAGAAATTTGTAAATCATTTTATAATGACATTCAGTGTAGTGTAAAATGCACTTAAAATGATGATTTCAAATGTGTGGCTCCCAGCACGGTGAATTTCCGATGTCACCGGACATACGTCCACAGCGGAATGAGAAAAATCAGTTATTTGTTGTGCTTCATCTCTTGGTTATGTCGAGATCAGCATTGGTATGGCCTAGAGCCAGCAGCTGGGAAACAATGTGCAACCTAGGGAAAGCCAAATGGGAGGTGAGAGAGAAAAGAGGTGAGATGGGGATGGAGCAGCATTTCACATTTTGGTTCGGGACCTCAAGGTCGGTGTCAAATGAGGGTCACAGCCCTGCACTGTGTGGACAACAGTCACTGGGCAGTGATTTTCCCCAATGGGCCAATCTGGAGCCAGAGGGTTTGGCTCGCAGTCCTCAGCCCAGCCAAAGCTGGAGGGCCAAGAGGAGGCTCTTCAGCGCTGAAGAAGCAGCGGGCTGGTAAGGAGAGGTAAGGCCTGGCTTCCAACTTGAGGTATCTGCTGGTCAACTTCTTAAAGTTTCAAACTTGGACGTGTCAGCAGCTGGGCCACTATTTCAGAGGGAGATCCCAACTCAGGTCAGGCTGCAGCTGCAGTTCTGGGTAGGCAGTGAGGGAGGGCCCCAAAGCCTGCCCAGGGAATTGGCACCTCCTCCCCCCCCCCATCCCCCCCTCAAAATCCCCAGTTTGCGGCCAGGAGGCAACCTCCAGGCAGCTGGTCTAGTCCCTAAGGGCTAAGGACTGCGAGCCAGCCCTCTGGCTCCAGATTGGCCAACTTGGAGAAAATCACTGCCCGGCTCTCCACACCGTGCAGGGGTGTGACCCTCATTTGACCCTGACCTTGAGGTCCCGAACCAAAATGCAAAATGCTGCTCCAGCCCCATCTCACCTCTTTTCTCTCTCACCTCCCAATAGGCCTTCAAAGGCCATTAAAAACCCTTAATTGGCTACTCACTGGTCGGTGACTGATCTCCACACAGTGCAGGGTTGTGACCTTCATTTGACCCTGACCTTGAGGTCACAAACCAAAATGTCGGCAGCCCTGCAGCCCCCCTCCACGTCCCCCCCCCACCCCCGCCAATCCTATCTCTGGGGAAATGGCCCAACGTTGGGATGTTGCCGGCAAACCAGCTCGTCAGCCGGTGGTGGGAATTTTCACGTCTGCCTGCCTCAGCACTCATCCAAATCGGGGCCTAAAGATCACACCTCCTAGGTCGGTCGTGGCTGTGACAGCTTGTATGTTAGGAAAGCCTGCCAACATCTCATTGCTCAAGCGCACACACAAATAATGGCCACCTAGACAAGTTGGTTGAGGATGATAGGTGCTGTTCCACCAAACCCCAGTAAGGGGTAAATGCCTTCATGAGAGGAGGCATAAGTTAAAACTGGTAAGAATGATAAAAATAGAAGGGCGTATTTTTCTCCTGTGGTGACACTGTTCCATTTGTCACATCATTGTGCCAGCAAAGCAATAGGAAGTTTTACTCAACACTTTCTTAATTTCTTTAACCTATGATTGGAGATTTGCTCTTACTCAGGACTGGTGACAAGCCTAGTCTATGTTTCTTGATGAGATTCCAACTACAAAAACAGGACCATTCTAGTTAGACAGCAGTCTGAATCCTTCAACCCAAATAGAGGGTTACCATTACATTTGGAGAAAATGGAAGCTTTATAAAATCTTTCAAAGCTTGCATATGCATTTATATATATATATATCTACATACACATTTATATATACGTGTATATATACACACACACATACATATCTACATTTATATACATATATATATATACATACACATTTATACATAGATACACAGGTTCATATACATTTATATATACGTGTATATATACACACACACATACCTACATTTATATATATATATATATATCTACATACACATTTATATATAGAAACACACATTTATACTTAGATACACACGTTCATATACATTTATATATACGTATATATATATATACACACACACACACACACATACATATCTACATTTATATATATATATATATATATATATACATTTCATACACAAAAGTTTGTATTTGAAGGTGGGACCACAAGGATCATCACCAGTGAGATACTTAGCCTCTTGATTTGAAAGAATGAACAAAAGTGAGCGTGTGAAAGCCTTTTCATCATATGGTCAGTGGAAACCCAAGTTGCCCTGTCAGTTGTGGTAGAGGCAGTGTGGGAGGAGGGGGTGTGGGAGGAGGGGGTGTGGGAGGAGGGGGTGTGGTAGAGGCAGTGTGGGAGGAGGGGGTGTGGGAGGAGGGGGTGTGGTAGAGGCAGTGTGGGAGGAGGGGGTGTGGGAGGAGGGGGTTTGGGAGGAGGGGGTGTGGTAGAGGCGGTGTGGGAGGAGGGGGTGTGGGAGGAGGGTGTGTGGGAGGAGGGGGTGTGGGAGGAGGGGATGTGGGAGGAGGGGGTGTGGGAGGAGGGGGTGTGGGAGGAGGGGGTGTGGGAGGAAGGGGTGTGGGAGGAGGGGGTGTGGTAGAGGCAGTGTGGGAGGAGGGGGTGTGGGAGGAGGGGGTGTGGGAGGAGGGGATGTGGGAGGAGGGGTTGTGGGAGGAGGGGGAGTGGGAGGAGGGGGTGTGGGAGGAGGGGGTGTGGGTGGGGGTGGAATTGCTGCCCATAACAAACAGGGGCTAAAGTGAAATAATACAAGCTAAACAAATAAACAAAATTCCAAAATCATTGGAGAGGAAATAATTCAGCAAAGGTGTGTAATATCTTTATTTAGCTTCATAAACTAACCTCTGCCTTATCCCTAGCAATTAGCAACCCTGGACGTTTATTTAAAATGGACGTGATTATCACTGAGTGCAAATGAGGTGCAGGTGATACAAAATGAAATGGTAAGGAAAGTAGAAACTGAGTGGGCGCAAGGTGGTCGACATCCTTGTCTGTGTTGTCTGTTTAAATACAAAAATCAAGTGGTACAATGTACAAATTCAAAGCTCAGGTGTTTACAGATGTCCATAGTATTTCAAAGAGGCTGACTTTCCAATCACATTCTTCCTCATACCCCCCTTCAAAACTACGATCCCTCTTCAATGTATTACCCTATTTCTGTCTTTGAAAAGCTATCACAATAAACTGTGTTTTTATTACTATTACATAAGATGACTGCTGTGAGTTAGACTCAAGATAAAGAATATACATTGTAAGATCAGTTCTTTTATTAAAATTCCCTTTCTCTGTCCCATCTTTTTAAATTCAAAAAAGGAAAGACATATGAAGGCTCGAGAGGTAGAATTTATGCTCCAGGGTTAACCTGTGAATTTTACAGGATGAAGTCACCAGTGAGTTGTGGTGACAGTCACAAGTGAAATGTAATTAATATTCCATGACCTTCATTACACATTCTGTTTAAGTCACATGTAAATTAAAACTGTGAAAAAGGGAACTTGTATAAGCTGTTAATGGGACATTAAAATGGAACAAGGACTCTTAACCCAGGCCCAAGCCAATTTCAACAGGAGAGCAAGGTTGGACACCCAAAAAAGGTAAATTTTTGCATCGGTGTTGGCTCTGTCATAGACCTCCAGTTGGAGTACCAGATGGGAAAAAAAGCACCCCAACACATGGCAAAGGAATAACTAGCCTCCTCCAGCTCCCTGGCTTGCCTCGTGCTCACTTCTGGTCAACCTTGGAGCCGAATTGATGGTCATGGAGAATTCTGTACCTCATACAAGCTTGGCTTGTGAAATGCAGCAGGGTATCCAGATTGCTTCAGGCTGGAGGGGGCGGTGGGAGTCTCTGGATATGGGTATGAGAGCAAAAAGGGGAGGCACCACCTATAAGAGGGACAGTTTTGAGACGATAAGACATTATAAAACATGAGAAGAGGAAAAAGCAAGTGTTAAAAATGCTAAATTATTTTAATATCCAATATACCTTGCAAAACTCTAGGGAGAGACTTGGAGGCTGGCACAGGCTAGCATTTCTGTGTTAGACTAAATGTTTCCACCTAATACTGCCACCAGCAGCTGTTAGTTACAGAAGCTTATTATAGTTGCCCACGTGATTTTGTGGATTCAAGCAGAATCAATTCTCTCTTGAATGCTGAATAGATGCTGCCCCTCTTGGGAGCAAGGAGCTGACTGCTGGACCAGCAAAGAGATGAATCAGTATGCTAATGTACAGCTCAGACACTGGCAAAATATGATGAATCCTTCAGCTTCATAAAGCTTTTTCTCGTGGACAAAATAAATGTACATTAAAGTATTGAGAAGGGAATTCATTTTATGTGTGTTTTTTGAGCATTTTCAATAGTTTCCCTCAAAACCTTTCATTTTCATTTAATCATTCAATAATATCTTGAAAAATAATAATTCACAAATTGCATCATTTGCATCAAAGTAATTTCATGTGTAGAAACAAATTGTAAAAAAAAAAATCCTGCTTTCCAAGATGCACTTTATTGAATTGCTGCAGTCTGTTTACACTGCACATTTTTAAAATTGTCTTACGGATGTCTGCAATGAAATTGATTGCACTTGATTGACAAGCTCTGGGGCTTATCTCTGGGATATTGACTAGTAATTATGATCCTCATCCATCTAATTTTTTTCCTCACATTTGCTGCATGTTATTCGGCAAACAAATCAAGCCAGCTGCAGGAAAGACAGAATTCTTATTACAGGAACACAGTTCCACACCCGTCCATTCTAGAAGCCAGCCTTTAAACTGTATCTGTTCACTGATGGGGGGTGAGAGAAAAAAAATCTTGGAACACCATCCTGCCGAAAGACCTGCATTAACCTCGATGCAGGGCATTCAGACCTCCATTGTCACACCGTAGCTGCAAAAAAATAAATCATGTTTTCACACTTCACCTCAGTATTTTTTTTTTTAAAATTGGTCTCAAATGTCAGTGAAATTGCAGCTCAGTTTTGTGAAATTCAGTTGGAACAGCTTTCTGTCACACACATATGAAACACTTTCCTCTGCTTATGGCCCTCGCATATCAATAGTGCATAAACAAAAGGCAGCATGACGAATATGCTGATTTATTCCTTGAATGTGTCTGAGAATAAGATTGTTTGAAAGTAGCTAATGCCACTGACAACATCATTGTGACTCAGGCATGCTTCGTTTAACAGGACTCTTAAGTTCAAAGAAAGGAGTCTGTGAAAGAAAATAACACCAGGCTTTATATTTGCACCACATATTATGATTTTTCCTTTCATGAAATTCTTGATGAAATTCTTTGTCATTTTTACTTATCGCTGTTGTACAACCAGTTGAACTGTGCAACAAATGAAATTATTTTGTACTTTTTTGATTTATCAATGCTAATAGGTTTCAATCTTATTTACTTGGAATCATTGAAAAAAACCTGTCAACAGTTGTAAAGTGCAATTAAATGTTTTTCATCAAGCAAGATGTTAGAAGTTGTCCAACTACTTCCACATATATTTCCCCCCATTGTTCTAAAACAAGGCTGCGCTGAATTATCAACTCATTTATACAATGAGACAGAGCTCTACGCTATCACAAGCCCAAATCAGAACCCCTATCAGAAAATGAACCATTCACACTTTGAACATATGATGGCAACATCAAAGTGATGCAATTCACTGTCATGGAGAAAGCTGTTCTCTCCCCCTCTCCTTGTGTTTCTTTCACTTCCACTGCTTAATATTGGAGGTGCTCACACTGGGAGAGGTTCTAACGTAATAAGTCTTATTTCTTATGACTTGGCTGAACTCTGCTCCAGTTCTGTAATACTTCTTCTCTGGGCCTTGTGCCATCTCCTACCCTGCTGGTTCAATTCCTTTGTAAACATTTGTCCAGGTAGTTTCTAAATTGATTTTCCATACCTGCAGTTTGACATTATGGCCTCAATTTTCCAAGTGCAGAAAAATTGAGACTACATATGCACAGAAGACTATTCTGATTCAAGTTACTAACTTATGCCTTTCAGCCGTTCCCCTGCCCCACATTTAAATCGATTTCTTGCACAGCAAGTCAAACCTGTAATCTGACTGGCTGAAAGTTGGAAAATGGGTTGTTACTTGGAGAGGCCAATGACATCAATGGATATGGGGATAGTGCGGGAAAGTGGTGTTGATATAGATGATCAGCCTTGATCTAACTGAATGGCGAAGCAGGCTCAAAGGGCTGAATGGCCTCCTCCTGTTCCTACGTTTCAATGTTCAAAAAGGGGAGCTGGCTGCAGGAACCAGGTGAGTGATTGGGCCTCAATGTTAACACTCTCATGAGGGACAGGAGAAGGTTGGGGGTTCAAAAGTGGCCCAACATAGTGCGTATTACCTGCTGACACTTCTATGCTGGCAGATTTTGGGACAAGCAAGTGTTGTGGCAATGGAAAGACAGAATATTTATTCACATTTTTAAATTGATCTCCTACAGAGCAATTGGGAGCCAGATATAAAATTAATTTCTGCTGCATGCTTCCCCAAGGCTCGTAAAACCTGGCAGTGAACAGACACCAGAGCTGTCGGCTCCCACACGGTGAGTGGCTCTTTCAGCATTTCTTGTGGTGCATGAGGCCCCAGGCCTCTCAAGGACACCTTCAGCCTCGTCCAGCTCCGAGCTCCAGCCTCTCCCGGCTTCCCAATTGCTGGCAGGAGCTTTCTCGTCTCCCTCTGGGATGTTAACCTTTCTCTTCATCCCGATTGCCGGAGACAGTTCCCGGCTGCATTAAATCTATGGGCAGAATCATCTGGTACCGTTGGTGCCAGGTGTCATGGTGGGTGGCGGGGAGGGGGGTGCAGGGGGCAGGGGGGGTGCAATATGGAGAGAAGGCCAAAAATTAGTTTGACGCATTGTCCGCTCCAGCCGTAAGCTGGGAACCTAATTTCAATACCTTAGCATCTCATTATAAACCCTACTCACCAGAATCATCCCCCCCACGTCAAATTTACCTCCCACGTCGGGGTGATGTGAGAATGGTGAGCTTCATGATGGCCTTTAAAAGTCGTGCACCTGGTGAGCTGAGCTTCTAGGGGAACTCGGAGGTGAGTGCACACAACCATACACAGTGCTGGTGAGTATCGCCCGTAGGACATTAATGAAGAGGCGCTGAGCATTCGGGAGGGTGGGGGGGTGCGGTGCGGGGGGGGGCACAGACAAGTCGCTTTTTCCCAGCTGGCTTTCAGTGCAATGCCAAGGCAAAGTCTCCAGTGTGGGTCAGGCTGGGGTGTGGGGTTGGGGGGGGCAAGGCAGCACAGACTGAGGGAAGTACATGGACAAATGCCAGGTGAGTGAGGGGAATGGGGAGGTCGGGGAAGGGGCCACACACTTGGAAAAGCTTGTCAAAAGTGAGCATTCTTCTGCAGCTCTATTGACCTGCTGGGAGACGGGCCTCTGAAACTTTTCTGCCCACTCGAGCAATGCAAAAGCAGGAAAGTGCCACCAAATGGGCCAGAACTTTTCACCCTTCGGGTACAGACTGTAAATTAATGTGTGTTTTAGGGGACAGCAGAACAATAGGCCGATTGGGCAAGTTGTAGAATCCCCTTGTGAAAGGTGGCCCTGGCGCAGTCACTGCTGGAGGTGCTCACTGCCCCTTGCAATGTCTTTATTCAGAATTGGACCAGTCTCCCCCATGGTTCAAGCTAACAGTGCAGCCCTGCAGTGTGGGTTAGGAGATGCCTGTGCCTGAGCTGAGAGCACAGCCTGCAGTCCAATGGGCAAAGCTGCTGCCAATCGGTCAGGTGGAGTGGGGCAGAGGTGGGTGGGGTTTCGGGCAGCCATGAAGTGCACTACACACTGGCCATCCAAGTAGTGACCAGCACTCTCCTGCTAGCATGAAGGGGCCTTCAGACTTAACCAAGAGAGGTTCTTAGGACACATATGCTAACCCACACGTCTCCCTTTGTTCCTGCAGGAGCAGGACATGAGGATCATGGAGCTGGTGATTTAGTGGGATGCCTCATGGTTTACAGGGAGCAGAGAGGAAGAAGGAGAGCGTGGTTGAGGTGCCTGGCTCAGCAAAGGTAGGAGCACCTCCCTCAAGATGAAGGGGCAGCAGGACCTGCTGTGCACACAGCTTAAGATCCACAGAGATGACTGGAACCAGTGTCACCGAAGACTGCACATGGCTGTCGGTCACTGTCGGGAACTGGTCGGTCATATATGCCACCTGCTGCAGGATTTGGTGCCATGGGGACATGGAGGGCATCCACTGCCAGTGGCTGTGAAAGTGACAGTGGTGCTCAATTTTTACAGCATTGGCTCCTTCCAGGGCTCCACAGGTGACCTGTGCATGACCTCACAAGTCTCCATGCCCAAATGTATCCAGGAGGTCACGAACGCCATCTTTGTGAAGGACAGAACTATGTGTATTTCACCTGGGATCAGGAAAGCCAGGAAGCAAGAGTGCTGGGATTTGCCCAGATCTCTGGTTTTCCATAGGTGCAGGGTGTGATTGGCTGCACTCACATGGCGCTTGGATCTCCGTAGCAACAAGCAGTCAACAATGTCAAGCTCAAAGGCTTCCACTCACTGAATGTTCAGCTGGTGTGTGACCATCACAATCAGGTCTGCACCCAATTCCCAGGGAGCGTCCACAACTCCTACATCCTTGGCAGGTCTCAGATCCCTGACATCTACCAGGGTCCAGAGGCGCTGCAGGAATGGGTCCTCGGGGACAAGGGCTACCCACAGAGGGCGTGGCTGATAACACCCATGCGGTGGCTTCAGACAAGAGAGGCTCAAGCCGTGATCCGGACTTTGGTGGAGCAAACAATAGCATTTTGAAAATGAGGTCCCGGTGCCTCGACAGGTCTGGTGGAGCACTGCAATACAGTCCCCAGAGGGTGTCACGCATCATGGCTTGCTGCACGTGATGCAACAGGGTGCTGCAGTGGGGGGAGGAGCTGGCTGAGGAGGAGATGGAGGAGCTGCACGTCTCCTCCAATGAGAAGGACATTAAAGGAAATGACAGTGAGGAGGTCCTTGTAGGTGAGGATGCCAATGATGAGGCCATCACACTGGCCGGATGAGGTGGGCGCGCCTGGGAGGTATGTCCTCATAGCTGCAAGATTCGTGGAGGATGATGACGAGCTGCAGCGAGGACAGTCCTGACATTCTCACCTTACATCTGTGAATGTCTGACTCCTGTGTGGCTGAAGGCAGCTCACATACCCTCAGTGCTCAGGCTCCTGTCATGGAGACACAGCGGAGGCCCTAATAGTCACTGGATTGCAGGAGGATGATGATGACATGCAGTGAGGACACTTGTAGATCTTTACATAGTCTCTGTGAATGTCTGACTCCTGTCTGGCTGAGGGCAGCTCGCTTGCGCACTGCGATCAGGGTCATATCATGGAGGCACAGCCATGAAACTTTAAATGCACCTGATCCTTTGCCTGCCTTCAGCACCTGACCCCTTTCAGGAGCAGAGCATCACTGGGGGTCACAGATGATGAAGAGATGAGGGGCCAGCACCACATTAATGGTGCTGAGAACACACAAAGAGAGCGAGAGAACTCTGTGACACCTGCCCACAACATCCTGGCAGCAACAACAAGCATCATTGACACAGTAATGTGTCCAGTGGGTGTGAATCTGGACCATCATTTTGGTCTGAAGGTTACACACTGCACAGGGAAGAGGACCTGGACTGACACACCTGCCTTTATCTCGTGCAGGAACCAAGATTTCACATCTGAGTGACACGAACACTGCTCATCATATCAAGCAGCCCTAGGCAGGGAGACATTCTTGGGAGTTTATTTACAATAGTGAACATTATGTACAAGCGCTTAACACCCATGCCCAGGCTGTGCAGCTCCATCTTCTTAACCTTCCTAAACCTGCCGCTACGTCTTGCAGTGGATATGGAGGCCTATGAGGTCCTTAATGTTCCTCCACCAGCCTGCAAGCTCTCCCTTTTGTTGTGGGCCAGCTTGTCCTGCATGAATACAGATGGAGAAAGTGTAAAGAGGACGCCTGCCAGGCCAGATGAGAAGTGTGCCTGGCATGTGTGGATGGTGAGTGGTACCATGGACGACATGAGGACATGATCCACAGGGTAGATGAAGGTGTGTGTGAGACAGTGAATGGTGATGTCCCTTGAACTGGCATTGAGTGAGACCCCTGTGGATGTGTAATGGGTTTGTGAGTGTATGGGTTTAGAGTAATGAGAAGAGTGACTTACTCTGGTGGAGTGGAGGAGATCATTCATCCTCTTTTGGCACTGGGTGGTCTTCTGACCACCATTGCCCCCGCCTCCCTTGCTGTATTGGTGACCTGGTTTGCTGGTCTTCATCCAGAGCAGGCGTAGAGGATTTCACGGCTGGCCTCAAATGTGTCCGGTAGGTGCCCAAGGGAGGCATCGCTAAATTTGGGATCAGCATGTTTCTTCCCTTTGGCAGACATGACTTTCCAACAGCTCTCGATTCCTTCGAGAGAGCCAGCTCTGTGCAGGGACACCCTTCCAATATGGTGCCCGGGTTATTGAAGGCCTGAGCTGGTGGTGGGGTGGGTGAATCAGAGGCTGTCCCACCAGCGATCTGGCTTGTTTTCCATGAACGTATTATTAATGAGGCAGGATGCACCAGGAATAGGAGGATATGGGACAAAACCCCACCATTGTGGTTGATGGGTACAATGTCTTTTTTCACACCCACTGCCACACTTGATGCAAATCTGAGATGATTCTTGCCCTAGAAATGCAAATGAGCTGTTTTTGGCCTTTGGGTCCCTGGTTCTTTGGCTGCTTTTAGCCTCACATGCTTCCTCCCCATAAATATCAGGGCCTTTGTGTTTGCAGTGAATAATTCACCTCAGTAATGAAGAAACACTGGTTCAATCTCAACTAGAATATTGCACCCAGTCTGAGCACCACACATTAGGAAGAATGTGAAGGAATTGTGGACAGTGCAGAAAAGATTCATGAGAATGCTTTGAGGGATGAGGAACTTCTGTTATGAAGATGGATTTGTGACAAAAGTTTAATAATTTTCCACAATATTTTTCTGATGTATTGTGAAGTAGGTTTATGGGAGTGTGATTATAGTTGGGTCTGTTTGTGTGATTCAATTACATTTGGAGTCAAGTAGACTGCAAACTTGATATCATCAAAAGAAGCGAGGCATAGAAATGCGCTTGAAATGCTAATGAATAAACATTGGTGCTGGCTTAGCATGTGAAGGGAATTTGCATTTTTAGATAAATGAAGGGTTTGTTGAATTTCAAAGTGATGTTAGTCTATTTACAACAAGTCAGATAAGCAAGGCTAAGGAGTGTGTTTATTTTTCCCAAAGGTACCGACAATATCGGCAACGTGAAAGTTTTTCCGCCAACTCCAGCATGATGCCACCACCAAACACATTTTCCCTTCAACCCCCTGGCGGCATTCCATAGGGATTGTTCTCTCCGGGACACCCTGGTCTACTCTTCCATCACCCCCTACTCCTCAACCCTCACCCATGCCCACGCAAAAGATGCAACACCTGCCCCTTCACTTCCTCTCTCCTCACCGTCCAAGGGCCCAAACAGCATTTCACTTGCATTTCCCCTAACTTAGTCTACTGCATTTGTTGCTCCTAATGCGGTCTCCTCTACATTGGAGAGACCAAACGTAAACTGGGTGACCGCTTTGCAGAACAGCTGCGGTCTGTCTGCAAGAAAGACCCAAACCTCCCTGTCGCTTGCCATTTTAACACTCCACCCTGCTCTCTTGCCCACATGTCTGTCCTTGGCTTGCTGCATTGTTCCAGTGAAGCCCAACGCAAACTGGAGGAACAACACCTCATCTTCCGACTAGGGACTTTACAGCCTTCCGGACTGAATATTGAATTCAACAACTATAGATCTTGAACTCCCTCCTCCATCCCCACCCCCTTTCTGTTTCTTCCCCCTTCCTTTTGTTTTCTCCAATAATTTATATAGATTTTTCTTTTCCCACCTATTTCCATTATTTTTAAATCTATATCTTTTATGCCCTGTTAGCCTTTCCACCCCACCCCCACTAGAGCTGTACCTTGAGTGCCCTGCCATCCATTCTTAATTAGCACATTTGTTTAGATAATATCACCACCTTCAACACCTCTTTGTTCTTTTGTCTGTAACATCTTTTGATTATCTGCTCCTATCACTTCTTGCTTGTCCCTACAACCACACCTCCTGACGTCTCTCTCCCACACCCCCCCCCCACCTTAAACCAGCTTATATTTCACCCCTCTCCTAATATTACTCAGTTCTATTGAAGGGTCATGAGGACTCGAAACATGAACTCTTTTCTTCTCCGCCGATGCTGCCAGACCTGCTGAGTTTTTGTTTTGAACGTTTTTATATTGTGAGGAAGACACATTTTCAAAGACACATGGAACAATAAAATTTACATATTAAAAAGCAAGAAACATAAAAAAAAGAGAATGAAAGGCTGTGTGGAAAAGGCCATGTAAGATCTATGTGTGTGAAATAGCCTTCAAGAAACCTCCAGCCATTTATGCATAAGTCTCCAATGGAACAAAATGGAAGATGGGGATAAGTCATTTGGAATTGCACTGTCAAAAGGGTGCTGTGTTAACTTGATTATTTTGTTTTAAATCTAAAATCTATTTTGGACTGTTGCCTTAAAGGGAGTGTGTAACTGGGAGTCAGGTTAATTAGGAATTTTAGGATTTGTTATAGTGATAAGTAATTGTAATCTTGTGTATGTGCTTGAAATATTTTATTTTGTTAAATATTTAAATTTAAATTTTTAAAAATTTCTAAAAGTCTTGGTGGACTCATTACTTCTAAACTCAGTACACACATCTTCTCGTAATAAATACAAATAGCAAAACTATTGTGATAGTGTGACCAAGTTTCCCTGGTGGATTTAGTCTGCCTGGTACACATCATCTGCCAGACATAACAGATTGGAGAAGTTGGAACTTTTCTCTTTGGAGAAGAGAAGGTTGAGGAGATTCGCGAGAGGTATTCAGAATCATGAGGGGTCTGGACAGCGTAGATAGGGAGAAAGTGTTCCCATTGGTGGAAAGATTGAGAACCAGAGGGCACAGGTAATTTGCAAAAGAAGCAATGGTGACATGAAGAAAAGCTTTTTCACACAGTGAGTAGTTAGAATCTGGAATGCACTGCCTGAGAGTGTGGTGGAGGGAGGCTCAGTTGAGTCTTCTAAAAGAGAATTGGATCATTATCTGAAAAGGAAAAATGTGCAGGGAGTGCCACTTGGTGACTTGCTCCTTCTGAGGGATGGGCCTTCTTCTGTGTAGTAACCATTCTAGGATTCAGTGATTAGGAGGTGCGGCATTGAGTTTGGCTCCTTTTGATAATGAAAGGCACTTACCTGTCAAATCCCAGGTACAAGCTGCATGGGTGCCTGAGAACAGAAAAGTAAGATGGTAAGGGTAGTCTCCTCTTCTTCCATGCAAGGCATAGACTCAATGTAAAATGCATCCTTAGGGAAATAACCTACAAAGAATACATGGAGTAATTATCCATTGTTGCTACCTGCAACATCCAAACAGAAACTGAATGACACATTTGGTTGGAACAAAAACACCAATGAACATATCGCAGATCACCGGAAAACAAAACAAATCATTCCACAGAAACTAACCTGAAAACTGATGTGAGAAGACCTGACATTGGAATGGATGCAGCCAAGAAACGAGGGTGCTGTGTTGGGAGCTCAGGTACTTGCTAAGATTTTCACTCTGTGCCCTGCTCACAGGCACAGACTGTTGGTAAACACTGGAAGTGAACCAGCCTAAGCAGTGGGCATCCATGCTGAAAGAGCTTTTACTAGATTAGGAAATTGCTTTGGTCCGATTTGACTGAGTGTTTGTCTAGGGCAGTAAAGGGGGCAAATTTGGAGACATGGTGTCGCCCCAGAATTATCCCCTGTTTGTTTTGATCCTTTATAAATGCATTTTGTCTAAATCCTCACATCAGAAGCTACATTTGCTAAACTGCTACATGATCCATTAATACATCTTTTAAATCATTGTCTGTGATGCAATGTAAATCTTACCTCTTTTCTCTTCCTTTAGGGTGTTCCCAAGATGAGGAAGCCGAAGGAAATGATAGCATGGCCACAGGCACTGCACAGCATTCTGTAACAAGCACTTTCGAGTACCAGTCCAGATGTTGGGCAATGCACTTTGTATGTAGTTAGCGTGTTTGTGGATGGCCAATGGGGTAAGCAAAACTCACAAGTGAGGAGGAACAGTAGACATAGCAAGAAAGATGAAGACAGATCGTTCAGGTGATGTACACTTGCTGTTTGCTAATACGATGCACCAAGAGTGACAGAGGCTGAGAAATGTAGAGGAACATAGGAAACTTGGAGTGCATGTCCACAGATTCCTGAAGGTGCTGGTAGAGTAGTTGATCAAGATGGTCAGGATAGTGCATCATTGGTGTTCAGGAAGGCACACGGGATGTTTGTCTTTATTAGCTGAGGCATAGGGTAGGGTTTTCTGGCTCTGCCAGTGTCGGGCATCGTCACAGGTGGGATGGGAATATTTGGAGAGTGGCCAAAAGTTCCTTTGGCTGCTCTCCAAATTTTCCCATCCTACCCTCGAAAATGCCCGCTGCTGGTCGGACTGGAAAATCCCGGCCAGAGAATGGAAGAGCTGGGAGGTTATGCTTGAACTGTGTAAGACACGAGTTAGATCACAACTAAAGTAATGTGTGCAGTTCTGGTTACTGCACTGTAGGAGAGAGAGGTGATTGCACTAGAGAGGGTACAGAGGAGATTTATGAGGGCTGTGGCCAGGACTGGAGGATTTGGATTATGAGGAAAGATTGGATAGGCTGAGGTTGTTTGGAAGATTGGAGGCCGAGAGGTGATTTAACTGAAGTATATAAAATAAGTAGGGTGGGTAGGAAGGCCTTTTTCCCTTGGGTGAGTGGTCCATAACCAGGGGGCATGGATCTATGATAAGGGGTAGGAGGTTTAGAGGGATTTGAGGGGAATATTTTTCACCCAGATCGGGATCTGGAACTCACTGCATGAAAGGGTGGGAGAGACAGAAACCCTCATTGCAGTTCAGAAGTACTTGGATATGTATCTGAAGTTCAAGGCTACAGACCAAGAGCTGGAAAGTGAGGTTAGATTGGATGGCTACTTATCAACTGGATGGACACAATGGGCTGAATGGCCTCCTTCCGTGCTATAAATTCCTATGATTCTATGAATCATATGGGCAAAGGATAGGTAAGAGATGGGGTCCCCTACGGATCTGAATTTAGTGGCAATTAATGTGGGATATTTAGGCCATCTTTTGATGCAGTCATGAGACATCTGCATTAGCTATTGGAGAATGTGTAGCAGTGTGTCTCTGATGCTCTGGCAGTCCTGGAAGAAAATGGGGAGGCAAAGGGGAAAACTCACTGAACAACATGGGTCAGTTGTAGAAGGTGTCTATTACTGGACATGGTTATCTACAACAGAGTTCCACTGTAATCCTCTGGTCTGTACATCCTTCCATGCTACTCTCCTCCTCTTCCTCATCTTTTTGCTGTCCATGACCTACTGCAGGTTTCGTTCTCTGTGGGGGGGGTGGAACGATTGTACAGCAGATAGCAATGATCTTGGGGAATGTTGCTGAGATATAAAATATCTCCCAGCAAGAATGATGCAAACAATGAAATCACTGATTGAGTACCCCTGTAATATGTTCCACAGGAAGAAACAAGTTGTGTGGGTCCTCTTGCATCTCTGCTGTGCTGTGGTCTTCAGCCATGACTGTAAAGGATAATGTATTGAGACTTGAAACGAGTTGCACATTAATGGATTAGAATACTTTCCTGTTGATCTTCACACTGGGGTTCATATGTGATGGCCGCATGGAGTTTCAGCTTTCATCCTTGGGAAGCCGGCCCATTCCAGTTAATGTTTCCTTTCATTTAGGAAATTGATAAAACTGTTTCGCAGAGCAAAGATGTTGTTAGTCACTGGCTTTGCACAAAAATGAATTGCAGTTTGACGTAGTTGGCCTTTATTCCATGTCGTGACATGAATAGATCTTGTTGTAGTACATTGGAAATTACAGAGTGATGTGACTTATTCCTTGTAGACTAGCTTGTAATAACTGTCGCAACTTGAATATTTCATTATGTGTTAGTGGAGACGGTGAAGACTGATGTCCTATCATAATCTCAGGTAGTATTGGCATGGTATACAAGTAACATTTTTTTAACTAATTTGCTGGATATGGGTGTTGCTGGCTAGTCCTATATTTATTGCCCATCCCTAATTGCCCTTGAGAAGGTGGTGGTGAGCTGCCTTCTTGAACCGCTGCAGTCCCTGTGATGTAGGTACACCCACAGTGTTGTTAGGGAGGGAGTTCCAGGATTTTGACCCAGCGACAGTGAAGGAACGGTGATATAGGTCGAAGTCAGGATGGTGTGTGGCTTGGAGGGGAACTTGCGGATGGCGGTGTTCCCATACATTTGCTGCTCCTTCTAGGTGGGAGAGGTCACCAGTTTGGCAGGTGCTGTCTAAGGAATCTTGGTGAGTTGCTGCAGTGCATCTTGTAGATGGTACACACACTGCTGCTACTATGTGTCAGTGGTGGAGGGAGTGAATGTTTAAGTTGGTGAATGAGGTGTCAATCAAGAGGGCTACTTTGTCCTGGATAGTGCCAAAGGTCTTTCGGCACCAATGATTTGGTGTCTCCCCTCCCCCTGCCAAATGCCTTTATCATTCAAAATAATATGCCACTATGAACTGTTCTTCCTCACCCATTTCAATGCAGTGTTATGAGAACAGCCAAAGATCCTCCCATCTTCCTAACATGGTTATTTGCAACTTGTAGTCAGCAGGAACTGTGTTGTAGCAAAGTGAAAGCCTATGTACAAATGCAACAGTGGGGATTGACAGAAAAAGGATGAAAAATATTTGGTGCATAAGCAGAGCAATGTTAAACACAAAAATAGCCATTCAATTAAACAACACTAAAAAAGCTTTAAGGAACAGTGGAAAGCTAGCCAACCCTGTCTCCATGTTATTTCTCCATTTTTGAGCAAACAGCACCTGAACTTGTGACCTTCAGTTTAGTTGCATGTTGTAGACAGGTTACTGCTTACTATTAATGCAGAATCTTTGCTTATATCAAAACCAGCCATCAGGAAATTGGATTGTCTGTCAATGACTCGTGGTGAAATTTCAAAGCCAATTTCCCACACCTGCTACCTGAATGGCCCTGTATAACCAGTGAGAAAAACTGACCCTACATACATGATGTATTTTTTATATTACTGTTTTATATACCACGTTAGAATTGTCTTACTGGCTATAACACTTCCCCATTTAAATATAAAGAGTAACGGTCTAAATTGACAAACTATACGTTCTTCATCAATCAGTTAGCAAGCAGCATCTATCCACATGATCTCCATTGATATCTTTTTGCCACTTTCAAGTTTTGGATGTCCATCCATACGTCATAGATGCAGAAAAACGAATGACGGAACGCACAGTAGTTTAATCAATATCTGAAGGAGAAAGAAATGTCAACATTCAGTTGTAATTCTTCATTAGAAGCTTCATGTATTCCAGGCTGAATTCTAATCATTCTTATTTGCATGTAAAAGCTTTTGAATAGAACCTGTGCCAGGATTAGCACACTTGCCATAAATAGGAATGTTCAGCACCATCTAATTACAAGGAGCTTTGGACTGCAGCATCAGCCTTAGCATCCCCCTCACCAGGCAAAACTTTATCTACCTTTTTTTGTGCATTTGTAGGTCTTTCAGTGATTACAACCATTGCCCAAAGGGCCATATGGCTTAATCATTTGGAGACTGCAGCAGCATTTCTGTGCTATACCCCAAATTTAATAATGATTATTAGAGTTTCCTATTTCTTTCCTTAGACTTTATGGAAAGCAGAGTTCCATTTCTATATTCTTGGTTTCACAGCTTTTATCATTCACATTACATACTTGTTCAGAATATCTTTTCAGAAAGAATGCAATAGAAATTTGTGTCAGAGGAAGAAAAGGTCCTTCAGTTCTCAAAATCCGGTTGGATGAACATTTATTCAGCAGATTTAATTCAGAACCTGACACTGTCAGTCATTTTACTTGAGACCTTCAACAGCTATTATATAAGATGTGTAGTTTCAGCACAGCTTCAGCTGAATTGATATTTCATGCATTAAGCTTGGTGTTTAACATCACCGTACATTTCAGGCTCAATTATCTGTTACACATTCAGAAAAGTCAACCATTTAATTTCACTAGTTAAACCAAATATCACAGATGAATGCATCACCCTATTATAATACTAATTTCTATAATTATTACCTGGTAATTATTTCAATCTAGTTATAACACAATGACTGATACTGAAAAATTTGAAGTTGTTTCAACCAATATTTATGTGGTATTAATTTTTGAATATAATGAGTGAAAGGAATTACAGAAAAACTGATGAAAAACTTACTTAAGATTTTAGCCATTCACTAACTTGCTTTCCTACATTCAAGATTTGATTTTAACTTGGTACCAGCAGCAGTGACATTAATCAAAATGCTATTATATGTTAAATTGCATATTGATACATTTTTCAATTCAATCACCATATTGCAGTGACTAGAGGTCCCTCCACAGAGATAAAGTTTCAACCTTTGTTTCAAAGATATTATATAAAACCTGAAATCCAGCAACACTCGTTCTTATTTCAATTTTGGGCAATAGTAAAATGTGGCTATTAACTCACATCTCCCGTTTTCTGCTTTCATTGAAGTCAGTAGAATATCAATGGAAATGTGATTTTGCATGTTTTACACTATTATCTAAAGCCAAAATTATCCCAGTTCACATCACTCTGAGGACATGACATTTTTTTCTTCCCTATCCTTCTCAAGGCAATTGTTATGAAGAGGAATATTTTGCTACATCCTGTGTTTGTATCAAGTCAGGTATAGCTTTAGATCAATCAAATGTAGGTTAAAGCTCCCTGTACTCGATTCCAACGTTGTGATTTAACCCCAGTTTGCACACAATAATCCTCACTGTTATACATTCAGTTCTCGCATTACAGCGGTATTGTTACTGGACTAGCGATCCAGAGACCCAGGGTAATGCTCTGGGGACCTGGGTTCAAATCCCACCATGGCATATGGTGGAATTTGAATTCAATAAACCTCTGGAATTAAAAGCCTAATGATGACCATGAAGCCATTGTCAATTGTTGTAAAAATCCATCTGGTTCACTAATGTCCTTTAAGGAAGTAAATCTGCCTAGTCTGGCCTACATGTTACTCTAGATCCACAAGTAATATGGTTGACTCTTAACTGCCCTCTGAAATGGCCTAGCAAGCCACTCAGTTTTATCAAACCGCTAAAAAGCCAATAAAAAGGAATGAAACCGGATGGACCACCCGGCATTGACCCAGGCACAGGAAATGACAACGGCAATCTCAGCCCTCTTGACCCTGCAGCGACCTCCTTACTAATATCTGGTGACTTGTGCCAAAATTGGGAGAGCTGTCTCACAGACTAGTCAAGCAACAGCCTGACATAGTCATACTCACAGAATCATACCATCCAGATTATGTCCCAGACTCCACCATCACCATCTCTGGGAATGACTTGTCCCACCAGCAGGACAGATCCAGCAGAAGTGGCGGCACAGTGGTATACAGGTGGGAGGGAGTTGCCCTGGGAGTCCTCAACATTGATTCTGGACCCCATGAAGAGTCATGGTATCAGGTCAAACATGGACAAGGGAGCCTCCTGCTGATTACCATGTACTGTCCTCCCTCAGCTGATGAATCAGTGCTCCTCCATGTTGAACATCACTTAGAGGACACGCTGAGGGTGACAAGGGCACTTCAGTGTCCATTACCAAGAGTAGCTCGGTAGGACCATCTCAGACCGAGCTGGCTGAGTCCTAAAGGACATAGCTGCTAGACTGGGTCTCTGGCAGGTGGTGAGGGAACCAACAAGAAGGAAAAACATACTTGACCTCATCCTCACCAACCTGGCTGCCGCAGATGCATCTGTCCATGACAGCATTGGTAGGAGTGACCACTGCACAGTCCTTGTGGAGACTAAGTTCTGCCTTCACATTGAGGATACCCTCCATCCTGTTGTGTGGCACTGCCACCGTGCTGAATGGGACAGATTTCGAACAGATCTAGCAACTCAAGACTGGGCATCCATGAGGTGCTGTGGGCCATCAGCAGCAGCAGAATTGTCCTCGAACACAATCTGTAACCTCATGGCCCGGCATATCCCCCACTCTACCATTACCATCAAGCCAGAGAATCAACCCTGGTTCAATGAAGAGTGCAGGAGGGCATGCCAGGAGCTGCACCAGGGATACCTAAAAATGAGGTGTCAACCTGGTGAAGCTATAACACAGGAATAGTTGCATTCCAAGCAGCATAAGCAGCAAGTGATAGACAGAGCTTAGCGATTCCATGACCAACAGATCAGATCTAAGCTCTGCAGTCCTACCACATTCAGTCGTGAATGGTGGTGGAAAATTAAACAACTAACTGGAGGAGGAGGCTCCCCAAATATGCCCATCCTCAATGATGGAGGAGCCCAGCACATCAGTGCAAAAGATAAAGCTGAAACATTCGCAAAAATCTTCAGCCAGAAGTGCCGAGTGGATGGTCCATCTCGGCCTCCTCCGGAGGTCCCCAGCATCACAGATGCCAGTCTTCAGCCAATTCGATTCACTCCACGTGATATCAAGAAACAGCTGAAGGCACTGGATATTGCAAAGGCTATGGGCCCTGACAATGTTCTGGCAATAGTACAGAAGACATGTGCTCCAGAACTTGCCATGCCCCTAGTCAAACTGTTCCAGTATAGCTGCAGCACTGGCATCTACTCGGCTATGTGGAAAACTGCCCAGGTATGTCCTGTACACAAAAAACAGCACAAATCCAACTTGGCCAAATACCGCCCCATCAGTCTACTCTCCACCTTCAGTAAAGTGATGGAAGGGGTCATTAGCAGTGCTATCAAGCGGCACTCATTTAGCAATAACCTGCTCACCGATGCTCAGTTTGGGTTCTGCCAGAGCCACTCAGCCTCTGACTTCATTACAGTCTTGGTTCAAATATGGAGAAAAGAGTTGAACTGCAGAGGTGAGGTGAGAGTGACTGCCCTTGACATTAAGGCAGCGTTTGACCGAGTGTGGAATCAAGGAGCCCTAGCAAAACTGGAATCAATGGAAATCAGGGAGAAAACTCTCCACTAGTTGGAGTCATACCCAGCACAAAGGAAGATGGTTGTAGTTGTTGGAGGTCAGTCATCTCAGCTGCAGGACATCACTGCAGGAGTTCCTCAGGGTAGTGTCCTAGGCCCAAACATCTTCAGCTGCCTCATCAATGACCTTCCTTCCATCATAAGGTTAGTAGTGGGGATGTTCGCTGATGATTGCACAATGTTCAGCACCATTCGCAACTCCTCAGATACTGAAGCAGTCCATGTCCAAATGCAGCAAGACGTGAACAATATCCAGGCTTGGGCTGACAAGTAGCAAGTAACATTCACGCCACACAAGTGTCAGGCAATGACCATCTCCAGTAAGAGAGAATCCAACCATTGCTCTTGACATTCAATGGCATTATCATTGCTGAATCCCCTACTATCAACATCCTGGGTGTTACCATTAACCAGAAACTGAACTGGACTAGCCATATAAATACTGTGACTACAAGTGCAGGTCAGAGGCTAGGAATCCTGCGGTGAGTAACTCACCTCTTAACTCCACAAAGCCTGTCCACCACCTACAAGGCACAAGTCAGGAGTGTGATGGAATACTCCCCACTTGCCTTGGTGAGTGCAGCTCCCACAACACTCAAGAAGCTTGACACCATCCAGGACAAAGCAGCCCGCTTGATTGACACCCATCCACAACATTCATTCCCTCCATCACTGATGCATAGTAGCAGCAGTGTGTACCATCTACAAGATGCACTGCAGGAATTCACCAAGACTCCTTAGACAGCATCTTCCAAACCCACAACCACTACCACCTAGAAGGACAAGGGCAGCAGATAGATGGGAACACCACCACCTGGAAGTTCCCCTCCACACCACACACCATCTTGACTTGGAAATATATCGCTGTTCCTTCACTGTCGCTTGGTCAAAATCCTGGAACTCGCTCCCTAACAGCACCGTGGGATAACCTACACCACATGGACTGCAGCGGTTCAAGAAGGCGGCTCACCACCACCTTCTCAAGGGCAATTAGAGAGGGCAATAAATGCTGGCCCAGCCAGCAACACACACATTCTGTAAACAAATAAAAAAAAATCAGTACTGTACATAACTGGTGATGAATTATAGGCCCATATCCAGTAGGAACAACAAAGTAGTGCTGTGGGTTGGAACATTTAATATGGACTATTAGATAAAAGCATCCCCCACCGTAATAATAAGCAATACAGAGTGATCTCTGCTGAATTAGCTGGTCAATTTTACCAATAGTTTTTGGCATTTTATTTGCCTCAGCACTGTATATCAAGAAAGAGAAAATGTTTTGTGTATGTTGAACACTATTCAATGAGCCTTGCTAGAAAGCATACACATGTGAAAGCTTGGATAGGATCAGGACCTGGCTTATATATATTCCACAGTTGAATAGGTCACTGACCCACTCACTAGGCTTACACGTGAAGCTTGGATGAGAAACCAAAAGGCCACTAATGCTAGTGGATCAACAGCACTTCTGGAAAGGTGGTGGGGGAGAAAACTGCAATGTAACACAGTACCCTGTTTGTTGGTTGAAACCGGGCAGGTAAGCAGTTAAAGTTGCCCATGAGATTCAGCTGCCGTGGTAACAATCACTCCTCACAGTTTCCAATTATGTCATTCAGGTGGGAGTGACACCAGCTAGCAACCTAGAAGGAATTTCTTTAATATGCAGATTAGGTTTGGATCACCTCATGGGGCTGAACTATTATTTTAACCAGAGACAAGGGTGGACGTGTTCTAGTGGACTTCCCGATAGGCCAATAAAGCAGGGAGAGAAGTTGGGGGCAGAAGGGGCCCAATAAGGAGTGCTCCCCTTTGACCCAACGATAATAATTTAAACCTCTTCTGCCTAAGGGTTTCCCTCTCTCTTCTGATTGTGAGACCTTCCTGAGCTCTCTCCCTCAGATTTATCAAGTCTTGAGGACTGTTCTTTCCAATCCCAGTAGGGGCTTGCTGCTGCTCCTCAACACTGAGCTCCCTGCAGCTTTCAGGGGGAACCACAGACTGATTCCACATGGATGGGGTCCAGAGTTAAAATTTCTTGGTGCTTATGCTCCCAGGGTCAGAATGGTATACTGCCTGCTTTGACCCTCATTTACTCAACTCCCCTTCCACCCCCTACGTCCAAGCGAGCCTTTATATTCTCGTGGCTTTTCATTCCTGATTGAGGTGAGTCGGCAGTGTAATACTGCTAAACATTTGAATTGAAATGACTATCCATCTTGAAACAATTGTCTGATGTGGCAAGTAGCACACCAGTGCTACAGTGGAGAAGCAATCTGGGGTTCATCCGCATTGTTGGGCATTACAGAAAGACCTTTGCCCAGTAATCTGTTTCATAGCTGACCTTGGGCTGCTCGTTACCATCACTGACTTGAAAAGCGTCTGGTATTTTATCCTCAATTCCTCACTTTGATGAACACTAAATTCACCAAATTTGACAGTGATACATCTACAGATGGATGTAGTTGTTTGGTAGGAAGTCCTTTCAGGCACCACTATTAATGGACTGAAGAGAAAAAGGAACAAAAGAAAGCAAGACAATAAAAATAGTGCCTCACAATGAAACACATGGCCTGCTTGCTCTATCTTGTGTTTGAGAACGCTATTGTTATGCATACGGGGAGAATAACACATTAAATGGCATGCAGAAAGACATGAATTTATAACAAATTGCTCAACAAACCTTTTTTTATTTTCGTGGAAATCGAGTACTGTGCAGAAGCTGAAGGTAGCAGTCACCTTGAGATAGTGACGCAAAGTAATTTTCCCAGCAGTCGTGATCAGAGCCCATAAATCAGTTTGATGTGATTGTGCAGTTTAATAACACTCTGCCTGGCTCTGTCGCACAGAATGGCTGAGGAATATGAACTTCATCGAGGCAGAGAATTTGTACTGCCCATTGATAAAAATAATTTGAATTAATACCCAAGCTTCTTGTGCAGCTTGCTGAATGCAAGGTGTGTCAGTGTGATCTCATTGGCTAGCAAGTAAACAAGAGATTTTTTAAATGCGTGAATTATTTGGAACAAAATTGTTTCAGATATATGCTCTGGATCTGGCCATACCCTTTTCAGCATCGCTTTTTGTGAAAGGATGCAGGAGAGCATTCTTAAACCCAGACGCAGATTTTGGTACAGTCTTCATAATGAAATGCTTTGAATAATTAGTTCCATTAATTCACATATAAATGAACAAAAATTAAATCTGGAGTAAGGTGTAGCTAAGTTATGCCCTGGGTAGAAACACTGAGAAAGAAGATGCCATTTTCAATTAACAAATAGATAGGGCAGTGGAAATATTAGTGAGCAATATCACATAAGGTTAGAGCTAAATAGGAAATATGCTAATGCTCACATTGTATTTAATTACTTTAATAAGACCTATTGATAATCAAGGAAACAGAGTATCTGTAAAGGATCAACACCTGTTCAATATGCTTTTCATTTAGAATAACATGTTTACAGTCCCAGATGACAAAATAGGAGTTGAGCATATTTTAAATGCATGATTAATTACTGCCTAACTGTATTTCATTTACTGTAAAGATTTGAATTCTGATTTAATCACATTGGGTGAAAACAGTGTTTTCACCTCTTTGAAAACCTTGACTTTACATGGCATAAAATACAGAAGAATGTCACTGATCTTAATTGATTGAATTATGTTTGGACCTGTTTAAAATAAGGATTCATTGCTCAGAATATGATAGGTACTATTGGTTTCACAGAAAAGAGTGGTATGTGTGACCAGACATTTAACTCAGTGGGAGTATTACTATTCAAGTACAGATTTACATTTTAACAAGAGCATTGGGAACAGGCATTGATGTCAGAAATTGGGATGGAGAGTTGACATTCAAATATCAGAGTGCAGGTGAACAACAGCTGGTAGGAATGCATTTCATTCCTTACACCCTGATATTTAAATGGCAACTCTCCCTCTTGACTTTTAATCGGGCTCTTGCTGCTGATCTTAAATATCACTGGCGGTCATTTCCATGTGGGATGTTTCAGCACATATGCAGAAGCGAATTGCCAAAGTGGTTTAAGAGTTATTCAACGTATTGAAGGTTCAGCAACTGTTTAAGGCCTGGAGTGACCAGGACAAATGAATCAGCAGAACCGTCTGTGTTTTGCACAGATGCTAAACAGTTATGCTGAAACTGTCTGTGCAAAACACACAGAGTACACGGTTTTGGCTGATAAGAACATATGAACAAGGAGCAGGAGTAGGCCATTCAGCCCCTCGGGCCTGCTCCGCCATTTAATAAGGTCATGGATGATCTAATAGTGACCTGAAATCTGCATCCCACCTACCCCCAATAGCCTATCACCCCCTTGCTTACCAAGAATCTTTCCACCTCTGCCTTAAAAATATTCAAAGACTCTGCTTCCACCACCTTTTCAGGAAGAGAGTTCCAAAGACTCACGACCCTGAGAGAGAAAAAATTTCACCTCATCTCAGTTTTATATGGGTGACCCCTTATTTTAAAATAGTGACCCCTAGTTCACTTCTGCTGGTCACTCCAGCCTTTATTTTAGCAAAGAGATCAGTGACTAGGGGGCATTGATTTAGGGCGATTGGCAGAAGGCTTAGAGAGGAGATGAGGAAATTGTTTTTTCACCCAAGCGAAGGTGGGGGTCTGGAACTCACAGCTTGAAAGGGTAGAAGAGGCAGAAGTCCTCAGCTCATTGAAGAGGTGTGTGGATATATGCACCTGAAGTGCCTTAACCTGCAGGACTAAGGACTAAACACTGGTAAGTGGGATGAGGCTGGGTGGCTAGTTTTTCGGTCGGCGCAGACACGATGGGCAGAGTGGCCTCTTTCTGTGCCGTAAGCTTTCTACGATTCAACGGGCATAACATTTTGCTCGACGGGCGGATGTGTGTCCAACCTGCTTCGAGTGTAAATCGATGCTCGTTGACGTTGGGTGGGTGTCCCAATGTCAACGTGCAGGGGTGCAATATTTCGGTTGGCGGGCGCACCAGAGTCGACAATTAAAAGGCCTGTTAAGGCCATTAACAACGTTATTAACTTAAACTTTTCACTGCCTGTCCAAGCTTGTGGTCAGCGGGCGGTGAAATGGCCAAGCGACCTTTGCACTTTTTAGGAAACCTCATCCACGGGCAGGATGAAGTTTCCTAAAGCAAATGAAAATAAAATAAGAGTTTTAAAATCTAATTAATAACATGTCCCTGCTCATGTGATAGAGTCATATGAGGGGACATGTTTTATTCCATTTTTCAGTTATTTATTTTTTTGAAAATTCTTCATCTCACAGAGCTGCCTCAGGGAGATTCTGAAGCGCACACCAAGTTCGCACCCACCCCGCTCACCCTACTCCCCCCGCATCCCCCACCAACCCCCCACCGCCTTCCCCTCTCCGCAGTGGCAGCATTTCACACTGGGCAGGCCCCTAATTGGGCCGCAGCCATGAAATCGCCTTCCGGCCTCGGTGGTGAGTGGTGGTCAGCTTCCTGCCCGACAGGGGCTAAATCCTGCCCTATGATTCTAAAGCTGTCCTTTACTCATATACAAAATACTGAGGGTATATAAATCCTGTGATCTCATAAAGCTATCCTGGTTGTGAACTAACTATACTCGATTGCATCTCAATGCACTGAGTTCAGATATTTGGAAGCCTGTACTTTCAAAAGTTATGAGCAAGTTCCTCCAATCACAGCTTTTTGAAGGTGCAGGATTCTGATTGGCTGAGTACAATTGGGTGCCGGAAATACTCAGCAGGGTTGGGCGGCGCCTGTGGAGAGAAACAGAGTTAACGTTTCAGGTCAATGAACGTTCATCAAAAAGGTCTGTCCTCAGGACAGGTCATTTCAACTTGAAACATTAGCCGGGATTTTCCCCTCCCATTTGTGGCGGCCATCATTTCGGTTGGGGGACGGGGGGTGGGGGAGGTGCAGCGGGCTGGGGGAGGGGGGCGGGGGGTGATGGGTTGGGGGGGGGTTGATGGGACAGGATCGTTCAGCGGGAGGGCTGGAAATTGCTTTCACGCAGTGTGAAAGCAAGGTGGGATCATCCAAATGCCAATCCCGCTGGAGGCCGACATGAAACTGTTTTGCATCCTGCTAATGGGATACAAAGTAAGGCCTGACCGGAATCGTACCCCCATGTCCGATTTACCATTACACCAGCGGGAAAACATGTGCACCTGTTGGGACTTAGCTTTAGGGCCTTGGTTAGACATTGCTGGAAGCCTACAGCTACCTGGACCCTGCAGGAACACGTGCATTGCATGGTGGATGGATTCTCATGTGCATGGCTCCACCATGAAGCAGCTGTCGGAAGTTGGGAGGTCTCCATGCAGCAGCTTTGACTTCACTGAGGCTTCAGATCTTCATGGACTTCGCTGGTGCTTTGGACCTTCAAGGACTTTGCCATACCTCGCACCATTCCCAGGGACCTCGCCATGGGCCCAAACCATATTCCAGGGACTCCGTCATGGGCAGGTATGGATGAGCAGTGAAGGCGGGCGTCAGGGGAGGAAGATCTAGGTGTGAGTGGGAAAGGAAGGTGTACCTAGGACGGGGGGATGGGTGAGGTTGGGAGTGCGGGAAGGTGTTAGGGATGGGTGGGTGAAGTTGGGAGAGGGGGGTGCTAAGGTGTTGGGAGGATGAAGTTGGGGGGAGTGAATGTGTTGGGGGGTTGAAGTTGGAAGAGGGAGTGAAGATGTTGGGGGTGAAGTTAGGAGGGGCAAAGGGGTTAAATTTGGGTGGGTGAACGTGATGGGGTGAATGTGTAAATGGGGAAGGTGTATGGAGGGGAGAAGGTGTAGGAAGTGGTGGAATGTCCAGGTGAACATGCAAGGGAGGAGGTGTGTGGACTCAATGACTGCCTCCTGGGGATCGAACTCAGGGTGGGCCTGGTAGGAAGCAAAGGTGAATGTGAGAGTGGCTAGAGGGATCTGGGAGGGTGGGAGGGTGAGAGTGCATCAGTACTGGTAGAAGGGGTGGCAAGGGTGCTTGGTGGATTTAAACACGGACCCTGGGGGTGGGAAGGAAGAGGTCGGGGAGGTCAATGTGGGGTTTTCAGGAAGGTAGGGAATGTGCATGTTCACTTGGACATCCCTGAAGGAGAAGGGTTTGGGCTGTAGGGGAATGGCGGGGAGGTGGAAGGTGATGCTAGGAGGTTTCACGGTGACTGGGGTAAGGACATTGGTGACTGGGAGAGGGGAAAGGATGGGGGAGCTTTCCAGAAACTTAATGACTCCCATTTCACACAAATCAAAAGTGAGCAGAGCCTCATGTTGGACGGGTACAGGTGCTGCGTGGGAGTGAGATCAGTGGGTGGGCGGAGATGCAGCTCAGTTCAGACAGACGACTGAAGGAGACCCCCAGCAGGCAGCATTGAAAATGCTCAGGACAGTGAGATGAGTGTGATGGCTCTATAGGTGTGGGAAGGTGCTTGCCTGAGGCTCCGATAGGCCCTGCCACACACACGCTTCTCCTTCAAGATTCACTCATGGTCCACCTGTGTGCAGTTGAACTGCAAGTGTGGGGTGATGAAGGGGGAAGCCTGTAGATGAGGCTGAAAGACACCATTACACATTATTCAGTGAAAGTGAATATATTCTCAGATTATAACTTGACAAAATGTGTTCACCCGTGCAACCACTTGTGATCAGAATTTCTTGACTTCTCTAGGCTGACCACTTCTTCTAGGTGCTGCCCTGGCAATGCAGCAGGGGTGGAGACAGCCTGTGCAGGGGGTCACAGGCGAAAGGGCCTTGGAGGGAGCAGACAGTTTCTATTCCTGAGTGCGTGACCCAGGGATGTCCAGTTGCTGCTCCTCCTCCCTTTGGGTGCCCAGGGCCCCGGCCTGACTCCTTGAAGGGAGGGAGCACCTGGAGGGTCTTTGAGGTGCCCCGTTTCCCTCTCATATTGCCAGTGTAGGAATTCACCCATGGTTACTGTGATGGAGTGCAGCTCAGCACAAACCTCCACGCTCTGCTGGACCAGGGTCCCCATGACGTCCACCATCCTTCCCATGGAGGGGCTTGGCCTAAATAGCCAAGTGGTTATGGTACTGGGTTTGTAACCCCAAGATCAAGAGTTCAAATCTCACAATGGCAAACTATGAAACAACGTAACTTCATCTGAATAGGAACAGATGGAAACATGTTTGTACTCGAAAGGGTTTCAACATATTAGAGGATGCATAGGTTCACGGACTCTCAGGATACGTGCCCTTTTTGCGGTCTTGTGGAGTCCGTGGACCATGTATACATAGGGTGTTGTAGGCTGCACTCCCTTTTTAGTTACTTGAAAAACCTTTTATTGATGTTTTGTTTGCACTTCAGCCCCACGCTCCTGATCTATGGGCACCCAGTGCGGAAGGGGGTCGGGAAGGAGGAGGACCTCCTCGTGAACCTGCTCCTGGGCCTGGCCAAGTTGGCCATTAACAGGTCCAGGCAGCGGGCGATCGACGGGGGAGTCCCGCCCGATTGTTTGTCCCTCTTCCGCTGCTACATTCGCTGCCGGATGTCCCTGGAGAGGGAGCACGCGGTGTCTGCTGACACTCTCGAGGCCTTCCGTGCTCAGTGGGCACCGCGGGGACTGGGGTGTATTGTTGACCCCTTTAATCACATTTTGATTTAAAGTTTGTAAGGTTCCTTTAAACTTTGTCCTTGGTTTTACAGCTGACCTGAATTAGGGGCTGTGCCTGATTTATCCCAATTTTGTTGATTTGGTTTTCATTTAAAAGATTATCAAGAGTTCAAATCTCACAATGGCAAACTATGAAACAATGTAACTTCATCTGAAACAGATGGAAACGGGTTTGTACTCGAAAGAGTCATAATAATACTATCCTTCCCATGGAGACCTCCATATGTGCATGTGGGCAACAATTCATCCGAGAGCAAGTGGACACACTCCTCCAATTCATGTGCCACTCTGCTGAGGGCTTCCAACAGCTCTGTGTGATGTTCTTCCGCCTCCTGCTGACTCTCCACGATGAGTTGGAAGGCCAAATCCAGAGGCTCATCTTCTCACTGGGACCTCACAGATGCCTCTTCCCCAGCAGTGCTCCGAGTGCTGGGGAGCTGGGCTGAACCTGCCTCCTCCTGCTGCGGACACGTGTCCATGTGGTGATCACCAGATTATGAACCCGAGCCTGCTCTAGATCTAGGTCCCACTGAGGTGTGTGTCTATGCGCTGGTGGACGGTGTGGGTAAACGCTGCGATGGGTCTTCCAGGCTGCTTAATTCCAGCTTTTTAATGGAGGAGGTGTCCTATTGGCTGGAGGTGAGGACCTGGAAGGAGCTGAGGGACTGACTGGGTGAGGGTGTCGGTCACTTGGCAGAGCTCTCTGTGAACCAAAGTAGAGAGAATTAGCGAATGACAGCAGAGTCAAAAACAGGAGAGAGAGCGCTCACATTTCACTTGAGAGAGGGGTGATGTGGTGCAGGATCCTCATGAGGGTGTTCACTGCCGGCCTCACTGTCACCTTAGGCACAGTCCACATCCTCACCAGTCAGCGCAATGGCACGTTCCTCAAAGGGAGTGAGGGGGCTATTGTGGGACACTCCACCCCCAGTCTGGGGCCTCTCCCTGCTGTTGTGAGCCATCTTCCCCTGCATGAAAACTGATGGAGAGAGTGTAAGGAGGACACACGGCGCTGTGTGGAATGTTTGTGTGGGGAGTGGATCCATGGACAGGATGAGGAGGTGAGCTCCAGAGGGTATGAGCCTGATGGAGATGTGAGGGTGTGTGTGAGAGTTAGTGGTGTTGTCCCTTGAGATGTGAGATCCTGTGGATGTGAGATGGGTGTGGGAGTGTGTGTGTTGAGAGTGATGAGGTGGTTGACCTAGCCTGGTAGAACAGATGAGATCATTCATCCTCTTCCTGCACTGGATGGCTGACCTCCTCTGTGCTTTGGTGGCACTGCCCAATGCTGCTACTGCCTCCCAGGCCCGATTGGTAACTCTGGTGGACCTCCTGCGGCCAGAGCAGGGGTAGGGGACATCACAGTGGGCCTCAACGGCATCCAAAAGGCACTCCAGTGAAGCGTCAGTACATTTGGGGGCTGCTGTTTTCCTGGATTTTGGGGTTATCTGTTGATTGGAGCAGTCCTGACCTGTGGACATGAAGTAGGCTGTGCTCTGGTGGTCTTTACATATGGCACCCAGAGTGCGGAAACATGGAGGTGATGGTGCGGCTGGCAAATCCGAGGCAGCCCACCAGTGATCCAACGGGTTTCCCTTGCATGCATTATTAATGAGGTGGGACACACCGGGAAGCAGATGATGCAGTGCAAAAACCCACCAATGCGGCCGGCAGGAAAACCGTTTCTCACACCCAGCACCGCACTTAGTGCAATTCAGGGAAAAGTCTGACCATTAGCTGTTTCTCTCCACGGACGCTGTGTGAACTGCTCAGTATTTTCACCACTTTCTGTTTTTATTTCAGATTTCCAGCATCTGCAGTATTTTGCTTTTGTGCCAAAGATAATCAAGATCTGTCTGAAGGAAAACAAAAACAGAATTACCTGGAAAAACTCAGCAGGTCTGGCAGCATCGGCGGAGAAGAAAAGAGTTGACGTTTCGAGTCCTCATGACCCTTCGACAGAACTTGCGTTCGAGTCCAAGAAAGAGTTGAAATATAAGCTGGTTAGTTCTTATCTCTGTCTGAAGGTCTTGTCACAGGTGCTCTGTGAACACATCCCGTGATAAGGCAAGTTAACAGTGGCAGGGAATTCTCAGCCATCAGTTAAATTTAGGCAACAACTTGTGAAAGGTGTAAGATCTCCAAAAGTGGCAGCAGCTGTGATCGGATAACACTGATCAATTCTGCTCATTCTGACAGGGGAACCGAAGATAGTGGGAAGATTGAAGGGATCAACCTATAACTTCACCCAATTCATCATGCTATCCATCGCCAATTCCATAATGCAAGGTTGAAACCAAATAAAATACAATGCCATTATAATTTTCCATTTTTCCCCATAAGTACTATGATATATTCCGTTCCCACTTGGTATTCCACTAATTGTTTTTTGAAATTCAAGATTAACATCTGAATACCATCAATTGCAGGTTTGGAAACAACATTTAAAAAACAAAGGCATAACAAATAATAAAGAAAAGTATTCTTGAGTTTAATTAGAGTTTACTCTGAAGACTTTCATCTGACATTCATTTTTTGCCTTGCTGCTGTGCAGTTACACAAGTAAAGGGCTTTATAACAACTTGCATTTATATTTCATGTAGTTAAATAATTCAAGAAAGGGTGAGGAAAGGGACAGCAAGCACTAGCAGAAGTGTCAAGGGGGATGACTGAAAACAGAAATGGAAAAGAGGCTTTTTTTTTTGGCAGGGAGAGGTAAACGAAGCAAAAGGTTGGGAACATCAGAGTGTGGGGGCCCAAGCAAAGAAGGCCCTGCCAACAATGGAAGAGGAGAGGAAAGGAGTATACAAGGAAGGCAAGAATCAGAAGAGCAGATGGCACATGTTAGCACACAGGGCTGGAAGAGTCACCAAGGTGAGAGGGGGCAAGGGGATGCAGACATTTATAAATGAAATGAGGATTTTCAATTCAGTGCAATGGGGGACAGACAATTATTGAAGTTGCCAACGGCAGAGATAATACAGGAGTGGCTTTGGGGTATTTAAAGTAGGAAAGTCCTGGTCAAATTACCTTAATAAACACACATCCTGTAAACAAATGCTAATTATAAATAGCTTTGATTTTTTGATATTTGCTGATTGAAAGGAAATATATTTGTTTTAAAGAGGAAAGTGATTTAAAACTCCATCAAGATTTCCCTTGCCTTCGATTTGTCCTCACCCCTCATTTTCTAATGGTGAGAATTTATGCTGGATTATCATTCCGATAGCAGCGAGCCTGTGACTCATTGCTCAAGTGCCTATTCTACTCGGCAGAACGCTGTACCTTCTGCTGCCATTACATCATTCAACACTAACCCAGTGTCTATGTTCAAGCACTTCCAGCCAGAGAACAGTAAAAAGATATACCTTGCCTGATAATTGTTCCCCAGCAGCTAACACCTCAGTTTGCTGGTTGCAAATTGATTTAAGTCATTGCAGATCATCCTGCTTGATTGAAGTGTTGGGGAATCTAATCACTTTAACTTGTGATGATTAGAGAGTAAGTTTCATTCCTCTTATGTCTGTCTTTATTTCACCTTCTAAAAATTAAGTCTTAAGTGGATGAGTAATCTAATGTGCCAGTGGAGCACTAACAGACATTTGCATGAAGTGGAGGAATGCTGGTTTAACCCCAGTTATCCAAATCCTTTTTATGTTGCTACAGTGGTGCACCAAGCACAGCCCTGGAGAGGAGTCTTTGCAGGGTTCTCCTGACTGACAAGATACAATTGTGGAAGTGTGGAGAAATCTCATAAATGGTGTTTCTGCCATTTTTCCTGAAACTCCAAAGTAACAGTGAGCAATCAGGAGGATCCCTGCAGAAACTCATCCCCCAGTGATGAGAGATGGGTAGAAAGATAGGAAAATGTTGCCAAGAATCATGAACCCTTCTCACGTGCCTCCTGTCTACCAGTCCACTGTAGCTCCAGTCCCGCTCTTGAAGATGTGGGAAGTGCCTGGCCCAAGTGTAAGAAACAGAGAAATGAAAGGAAGCTAAGAGCAAAAAACAAACAAACAAATATGCATAGTCCAGGAGGTCGATTCTCCTCTGCAAACCTACCTGAAACTAGGATGGATTTTGATAGAGTCCAAGATGGCTAGTGAAGTTTAAAAACCAAGACCCAGAGCTTTTCTTTACTAAGATTTATTGATTTTATTCAGTATCACAGCTCTCCCCTCACACACCCAATGTCCCTGTTGTCTCCTATTTATATGTGCTCAAAGTACTTAATTAAATAATGCTTTTCACCTGTATCTCCTAGCAATATAATTAACATACCATTAACACAGGCTACTGGAGAATAAGGGAAAAGTTGGGTGCAGAGACCTACTACTACTTAACTGCTCAACCTACATGGAGGGAGAGAGCCTTGTAGTGGCCTGATTTCCTTAAACCTGGCCTGCAGCACTTACCTGCTGAAGATTCCAGTCAGTGAGTCAGTTTTTCTCTGATCATCAGAGCTCTTCTCCCTCTCTAACTCCATTCCTGCCTCTCAACACAATGTAAACATTTGTAATATTTGAAATTGTAGAAAACTTCTCGAGTTAAGACTGCAGGCAATTACTTCCTTGTAAAAACTTGTAAATGTCCTCTCGGTTTTATTTCACATCTCTCTGCCCCATAAAGACTTTTCTTCTTCCAAGTGACATCTCTGCCAGGAATTCCGGAAACAGAGGTATAGATGCCCATAGCTTCCATTAGGACTCTGTTGGCAGTGTCAGTCCTGCAGCAGCAAATGGGAAATGCCGGAAGGTAAATGGGTCAAGGTCAAGCAGAGAGTCAAAGGCACCAGATGTTCCGCACAACAAGAGCTTCCATTTTTGTAGTGGCATTAACTTAGCAGAATATCCTACAGTGCTCCACAGGGGCATTATCAATGGAAATTTGACACAAGCCACTTTTGGAGGTTTTGGTATAGGAGATGAAATACTTTGTAAAAGAGGTAGCTTTTGAAACGAATCATGAGGGACCAGGGAGAGGTAGATAAATTGAGGGAGGGAATGCCAAATCCTTAGAAAACTGATGTTGCATGGCTACCAGTGGTGAGGCGAAGGAGGTCAGGCATATAGAAAAACCCAAAACTAGCAGAATGCAGGCTTCTTAGAGGATTGTAGAGCTGGAAGAAGTTACAGAGATAAGCAGGGGGTGAGTCCTTGGAGGGATTTGAGTACAAGGAGGAGAATTTTAAACTTGTGTCATTACAGGACCTGGAGCCAACACCACACTACACCATGCCTTAATCCAGCCCAGGGTATCACAATCTACAAAACAAAATAAGTCCCTGCCAGCTTCCAATTGGTTTGAAATATGACTATTTATTCTAGAAGTTATGTTTGTATGTTTCTGTTCTTTCCTCAGAGGGTCTCCCAGCTTTCCTGGCTCAACCTAATAGTGCCAGCTGCAGCTTAAATTAGCTCTGTCCATCCTCATCCACATCTGCTTCCTCACAAATTTCACTTTATGAATACATTCATATTGCAGCTGTTTATTAACTCTTCCAATTCTCAATGTTAACAAGAGAACATGTAAGAAATTGAATAAGATTTAAACAAAGCATAAGTTAACATGAATGTATAAATTACCTGTCATATAAAATAACAATAAGCCTAGAAATTATTATTTCTGATATATACAGTTGTTATGTTTGTGTAACATTCCTGTGTCTCCTATTTTAATGGATGTGTTAATCCTATTATTTTAAATGGGTTAATGTCTCCATTAGGATAGTGACCCTTATACAAACTGGTTAAATGTTCATCTATTAATATCTTTTAACACATATACATGAGAACCAAGTTATTCAAATGAGATAGATTACAGTCTATATACTATTATGATATTATGAATTCACATTGCACTAATTCTAATTTGGAGTGCCATCATTACTATTGCTGGATAGACAACCTTACAGCACATAAGTACAAATATCATGAAACCAAATTTTGCCGATCTTGAACACCTACGTGTGATAAGCTTGAATAATAAATTAATTACCACCTTGAAGAGTGATCATCAGATCTGGTATTTATATTGTAACTTGTAAATGACAGTGGCTCTGTCTTCCTATTGCCACCAATTGTGTTATTTCATCTCAAAACTATCCAAACTAGAACATTTACCCAGTAGTGAAGGCTAAGGTCAGATGAAAAGTGATGATGGTAGAACAGAAGGAAGCTATTCAGTGCCTGTACTGGCCTTTCCTTAAAGCAATCCAGAATGAATCCCATTTGCTTTCTCTAGCCCTGAATTTTCCTCTGCTTTATATATTTATAGAGCATGGAAAAATGAAAGATTCCTTCAAGATTGGGTAATCAAAACATTTCACGGTAAGCTACGGAGGGTTCAGATTCAGTGAATACACCTACTTCCTCGTGATCTTTGTTAGACTGCTGGGGGGAGGTCTTCTGGCAGAAACTAGCTCACCAGGAAAGAGTAAAACAGAGAGCAAATCAATCAGGCCACTCTCACTTAGCAAGTCTGGGAGCATCTGTGGAGAGAAAAACAAAGTTATGTTTTGAATTGAAAATAACTCATCTTCATAACTGGTGCTTCAGAACCTCACTTTTCAAGAAGAGACACATTGGACTCTAAACATTAATTCTGTTTCTCTCTTCAAAGATACTGCCAAACATGATGAGTATTTCCAACACTTTCTGTTTTTATTTTCAGATTTCCTGCATCCAGAGTATTTTTCTTTTAATTTTAGTGTTTAACTCACTGTCACTTCTCTTCCAGAAATGCCTACTGTGAAGAAGTTCTGCATTTCTTTTTGACCTGATTTCCATTTGTCTCTTTTAACCTGTTCACCTTCATTGCTTTCCATTTCCCTCCCGGTGTTTGAGAAGGTATCTACCAAAACTCCCTTTGCAGATGCATCTCCTTCCTCAGCGAGCGTCTCCAGCTCTGACTTATTCCAGGGGGATTCCAACTGCAGTTCCATCCTTCACCTTTTGAATCCACCCAGAATTATAGGTATCTCCGAGGCACACAACATTCCTTGGACTGCTGTCCCTCCGATCTCCTGAGATCCACACTCTGTGACATACGGCACCACATACACACACTCGACCTCTTTCTCCAGCAGCACTGACTCACCCTGCCTCAAAGCTGTTCTGTTCCACAGTTTAATTTCATCCTTCTTCTCATGTGACACTTAACAAAAATCTTTTTCTCTTCCTTTCATGTTTGTTTTGAAACGTTAACTCTGTTTCCCTCTCCACAGACGCTAGCCAGACCTACTGAGTATTTCTAGCATTTTCTAACTTTATTTCACACTCACTTACCTCTAGGAAGCTAGTTCCAATATAGTATTGGTAGAGGCCATTACGTATTTCAGTACCTCCACTTTAATTGGTGCATCCTGTTTTTACAATGTACAGATTAGCTTTAAGTCGTAGCAGCCATGCATGCACCTGCTCCCCACCTCTTCCCCCGCTGAGAATGCAGTCAACAGTGCGATCAGCACTGGGCTGCACACCACAATCATTGAGATGATGCAGCCAATAGTTTACATGCTGCCTGCATCATGTTGACTAGGCACTGAGTCATCCCCATGGCACTAATAGACCTCATCAAATTTTTAGTGTGTGATAATCTCGATTTGCAGGCGCTAAGTCTTACATACTTCTTGATCTAAATATGTAAAAACCTTTGGTGGATTTAAAGTTTGACAGTTATGCTTTGGATCGTTTGATAAAACTTATAAAAAGCAACTCTTCAAAAAAGATAAAAGTTGGCATACTTTCACCTTTTCTTGTATGTAAGATATATGTCAGACAGTTGAATTGGAGTTTTCTGAGCGCAGTCAGGACCAGGAATGTAACACAGACTTACAGGAAGAAGAAAGCCTTATTAACCATCACTCTATTAGGCTGGCTGTCTGATAATAGATGCAGAATAGCTATAGAACACTTCATGTATTGTAAATGAACTTCATTTTCTCTTTGAGCTTTGATTGTGTTCTCAGTTGATGCATGTAATGCAGTGAAACATAGAGGCAAGCAAGATGGTAGCTGTGTTTATTTTGCTCCTTCGGTTGTGGGCAAAGTGTATGAAAGATTAAGATCTGAGTACATCCAAATCATGACAGTGTGCAGTAAATTGTCAACTGCAAACATTAAATGGTGAGCTCCAGCTGTGGACTCTTACTGCAGTTTAAAGGGTATGGGGCATGAAGCATCTTTATAAAATAAACCTGCCATGGGAGGATTGGTAAGTTACCAGAAGAGGGCTTCGTATATCAATTCATTGCATGCACACAATTGGCAGATCACCAGGTTTGAACTGACAAACTGCTTCTCAGCACCAATGTTTAGTATTCATCAGCTGGCCTCCCACTGGCAATCTAATTTTTTATATATAAATGCAAATTAGATATTTATCTACAACAATGCATACACATTTTTTTGCAAGCCATTTTAGATAGTAGTTGACAGCTGAACTCCCATTATCTTAACGGGGAATACAAAAAGAGTATTAGCAGTTCCACGTCCATCAGTGACAGTCCAGCTGAGTGCAGGGAAACAGCAAACCCTGCTATTCGGTAATAAAAATATACACTGTTGGATGAGGACACCAGGTCAGTCAACATCAGAAAGAAGGATTTTTTTGTGGAGTGATTCTTCCATCAGATCTGCATTTCCAACAATTTATGTTTTATCTCCAATTTCCAGTTTTCACAGATTGTTCCTTTTCTTTTCTGTTTTGGCTTCTTACTTTTAAAGTGAGTGCTAGTTGGCAGACTACATGCAGTGAGAGGACCAAGAGCAAGTCCAATCCTGAACACAATCTTGGCATGTCTGGGATACAGGTGGGGAAGAGGTGAAAGTTCAGAAGAACTCAATGGCAGAGAAAATCACCAAAGGCACAGTGACAAGTAACAAGAAGAGGGGAAGGAAGTGGACAATTCAAGGAGAATAAAATGGCAGTGAGCAAAACAGAAATAAAACAGATCTGAACCATCAAAATAAAAAGGCAAAGCTGAGAGACTGAGGAAGATTGAAAAGAAAATCAAAATTAAAATGCTCCACAAATGCTTCTTTCTCTAAAATTTCCTTGTTGACTTAGCTATTTCTGTGTACTTAAAAAAAACACATAAATCGTTTATTTTTATTCTGTCTTGACATGTGGGGGTGTGCAGGAAAACTACCAAACATAACACAAACAAAGGAGAAAATAAACCTGTAGTCACAAGGCAAAGCCCGATGATGCCAAAGGAAAAGCACAGTGAGTGAAATACAAATGCTTTGCTCCTGTTTGAAGTTTTTTGTAATTGTAATTGTAATTATAAATGTTCAAATACTGAGGCAAGAACAAAGAAAGAACAAAGAAAAGTACAGCACAGGAACAGGCCCTTCGGCCCTCCAAGCCTGCGCCGATCATATTGCCCATCAACTAAAACATTTTGCACTTCCAGGGTCCGTATCCCTCTATTCCCATCCTATTCATGTATTTGTCAAGCTGCCTCTTAAACACCACTATCGTACCTGCTTCTACCACCTCCTCTGGCAGAGAATTCCAGACACTTACTTCCCTCTGCGTAAAAAACTTGCCCCGCACATCTCCTCTATAGTTTTCTCCTCTCACCTTAAATCTACGTCCCCTAGTAATTGACTTTTCCACCCTGGGAAAAAGCTTCTGACTGTCTACTCTGTCCATGCCACTCATAATTTTGTAAACTTCTGTCAAGTCGCCCCTCAATCTCCGTCGCTCTAGTGAGAACAATCCGAGTTTCTCCAACCTCTCCTCATAGCTAATAACCTCCAGACCAGGCAGCATCCTGGTAAACCTCCTCTGCACCCTCTCCAACGCCTCCATATCCTTCTGGTAATGTGGCGATCAGAACTGCACGCAATATTCCAAGTGTGGCCTAACCAAGGTTCTATACAGCTGCAGCATGACTTCCCAGCTTTTATACTCAATACCCCTGCCAATGAAGGCAAGAATGCCATATGCCTTCCTGACTACCTTATCCACCTGTGTTGCCACTTTCAGTGACCTGTGGACTTGTACACCCAGATCCCTCTGCCTGTCGATGCACTTAAGGGTTCTGCCATTTACTGTATAATTCCTGCCTGTATTAGACCTTCCAAAATGTAAAGATAAACAATAAACAGCTGAGTGACAGTGTTTCCTGCAAGTCTTACAGTTAAAACGATACAGCAGAGTTGTACACCTTGCTGGAGATATTGTCCAATAAGATATGTGGTGTTGGTGGGGTGGGAGGGGCCTGAATCAAAAAGCATCAACAGACCAACATTCCAATCTTCTGTCAGGTATAGATAGCTAAACAGTGAAGAGATGCAAAATTCAATCCAAGCATCAAATGTTGTGTTTTTATAATGTTATAATGGCACCAATCACCCAATAGGGATTGGGTAAACACATTGTGGGTTCATTTATTTAGACTAGGCACATGAGAACATTTATACATGGATAAAAATCTCGAACACATCAGCAACAGAGCTGTGTGTGCTTTGTCCTGCTCACAGGCCAAAGTGAAGCTGAGACTGGATCACATGACACACTTCCCTTCTAGTGATGGCATGCTGCTATCCCTTAAAGGCACATTACAACGTAATCAAAGTTTATTGTTCCATTATTATTATATATGGAAAAATAAGTAGCCCTGAGTAAATTATATCATGGGTGCAAATATGAACCCAAAGCCAACAAGGAAAATAAAATAATATTTATAGTTCATCCACTTTAGTATTTTTTTCTGCATGAAAAATACTTTTCCATCCTTGTCTCCATTTAGGAAAAATGTATAACAGACAGTCAATATGAACTGACTGGACAGATAGTGAGAGATACTGTTGATAATGGAGGAAAGGTTCAGATATTGAAAATGGGTACAATGTACATCTTCAACCAGAATTGTAAAACTGCAAGAAAATAACTTGTGTATTCTGAAATTCTGAAGTGCAGTTTATGATAATATATAATTCCATAAGGCTATAGAGAGATCTAAACATCTTCCACAGATTAAGACTAATCTTATTCCAATAGCACGATAGATCTAATCTCTGTATTAATATTCAACTTGCATGCAAAATGACATCAGAGTGGGACAAGCAAGTAAATGCAAGCTTTTCGCTTGGATATAAATGATATTCGCATAAATTGTGTTTCACGTAGAGGGCAAATATCATAGGAACTGATATATGTAAAATGAGAACTTGAAGAACATTGTGTATAAACAGGTTCCATAAATTTGCTTACAAATTGATTTCAGTCCAGATGAGGAATTGCCAGAATAAAAGTGGATTGAATTTTTGTCTTCACTCTGTCTACTTCCCCCAGTGGTAAGGTGGGGGAATAGATTTCATGTTTATTTTATCCTTTCAAGGGATGTGAGCATCACTGGCTGGGCCAGCATTTGTTGCAGATTCCCAATTGCCCTAGAGATGGTGGTGGTGAGCTGCCTTCTTGAGCCGATGCTGTCCAGTGCTGTTAGGGAGGGGGTTCCAGGATTTTGACCCAGCGACAGTGAAGGAATGGTGATACAGTTGCAAATCAAGATGGTGTTTGGCTTGGAGGGGAACTTACAGGTGGTGGTGTTTCCCTGTGTCAGCTGCCCTTGTTTTTCTCAGTGGTAAAGGTCATGGATTTGGAAGGTACTGTTTTGCAGATGGTACACATTTCGCCTTCTCCATGGCGGGGTTCCTACCCAGCATTCGCTGCGGTGTAGAATGTGCCAGTTTTGGAGGGTGTGAATGGTTAAGGTGCTGATCAATTGGGCTGCTTTATTCTGGATAGTGCTGAGCTTCTTGAGTGTGGTTGGTGCTGCGCTCACCCAGGCAAGTGGAGAGTATTCCATCACACTTCTAATTTCTCCCTTGTAGTGAACAGGCTTTGGGGAGTCAGGAGATCAGTTATTCACCACAGAATTTTCAGCCTCTGACTTTTTCTTGTAGCTATAGTATTTATATGGCTGGTCCAGTTCAGTTTCTGGTCGATGGTAGCCCCCAAGATGTTGATCGTGGGGGATTTAGCGATGGTAATGCCATTGAATGTCAAGGGAGATGGTTAGATTCTATATTGTTGGAGATAGTCATTACCTGGCACTTGTGTGGCATGAATGTTACTTGCCACTAATTAGCCCAAACCTGAAATCTGTCCAGGTCTTGTTGCATATGAACATGGACTGCTTCAATATCTGATGAGTCATGAATGGTGCTGAACATTGTGCAATCATAAGTGAACATTCCCTGTTCTGACCTCATGATGGAGGGAAGGTCATTGACGAAGCAGTTGAGGATGGTTGGGCCTAGGACACTACACTGAGGAACTCCTGCAGTGATGTCCTGGGACTGAGATGATTGACCTCCAACAACCACAACCATCTTCCTTTGTGCTAGTATGACTCCAACCAGTGGAGAGTTTTCCCCCTGATTCCCATTGACTCCAGTTTTGCTAGGGCTCCTTGATACCACACTCGGTCAAATGCTGCCATAATGTTCAAGGGCAGTCACTCTCACCTCACCTAGGGAGTTCAGCTCTTTTGTCCATGTTTAAACCAAGGCTGTAATGAGGTCAGGAGCCAAGTGGCCCTGGTGGAACTCAAACTGAGCATCAGTGCCCAGCTTGTTACTGGTAAATGTAACTTGAAAGCACTGTCGATGACCCCTTTCATCACTGAGTAGACTGATGGGGCGGTAAATGGCAAGATTTAATTTGTCCTGCTTTTTGTGGAAAGGACAGACTTGAGCAATTTTTCACATTGTCGGATGGATGCCAATGTTGTTGCTGTACTGGAACTGCTTGGCCAGAGACACAGCTAGTTCTGGAGTACAAATCTCCAGTGCTACTTTTATGTTGTTAGGGCCCATAGCTTTTCTTGTATCCAGTGTCTTCAGCCATTTCTTGATATTTTGTGGGTGAATCAAATTGGCTGAAGACTGGCATCTGTGATGATGGGGATCTCAGGAGGAGGTCAAGGTGGATCATCCACTTGGCACTTCTGGCTGAAGATGTCCCTTGTAGAATCCACATTATTTTCATTCCATTGATCTCGGAGGATAATTACCCAAGTTTGGTCCTCACATTTTTAATTCATTCATTGCAATCGTTTCTGGTTGTGAGGTACGAAGGTGTTCTTATTTTTCGGTCCAAAAATCTTTGAAGAGATTGGTGAAACCAAATTATGGTGCATTGAAAGCATGGATAAGGTTACTTATTATCTCAGAGGCAGTAATTAAAATCTGACAAATTTGCATGATAATCTCTTCTGTTTATGCTCTATGATTATTGTATTTTCTTGTGAACTGCTCCCAAAGCCATACACATCCTTTCAATAATCTATATGTAAACAGTTATGGAATCCTAGTGTGTTCAATTCCTACCACGGCAAGTTGTGACATTGAGTTCAATAAATTTGATGATTTGTGATCTAGAACCAGAAAATATGGGTATGAAACCTTCCAGATTTCCATACAAATTGAATTGGTTCACTAATGTTCTTCAGAGAAAGGGACAAAGCAGCCAGCTACCTGTATTAGTCTAATCTACATGTGACACCAGGCTTATGTTACACAGTTTAGTCTTAATCCCTTCTGAAGTGGCCTAGCTGTTGAACATAGTAGCAAGAAAATGGCCTGGTATCATTCTGGAAACACCATTATGCCTTCTTGCAGCAATGAGGGGGAGGAAATTCAGTCTTTCTAGTATAGTCCACATCACGAGAACAGTTTTTTTTAAAAAAATGATATTGTTAACTTGAAGCCAAAATCAATCGCTAGAGATCAAACTAATAACAATGGTAATGACTCATGCAGTCATCCATTCATTAGGATCGGAAAACAGGCCACAGTTCGAGCGCAATGCTGTGACCTGAAATGGTGGATCCAAGAAAGAATAACAAGGTCACTTTTTTTCTCTGCTTAGTAATTTTGCAGTGTCCAAGTTTGGTTGGAAAGGGCATATTTTGTCAAGGGGCTTTGGTACCAGAATAATTGGTAACACATCACTGCACAGAGTTTCAGACTTTCCTTTCTTGATATTTTATGGCTTTATTGTGACAAGGATGGGGAGTTAATGAAAGGGAAAGAGAGACAGGGTCTGAAGGAAGCAGGGATGTTTGAACAATTCACTACTTGAGCCATCACAATGGCTTTGAACCCCTGGCTGAGGATGAGTGAGGATATCAATGAGGGCTCTCACTTCTGATTGATATGCGATCATACCTGCCGGAAAGTGTATATCAGGCAAAAACTATATCAAAAGCTTCTATAAAACTTCCAGACTGAATAGCTTACTGACACTCGCTGCGTAAGCACATTTATGAAGAAAGCCAACTTGAAGAAGGTATTGGAGGAGCCAGAGCCCAGAGAGAATGCATTGAGGAGAGGAGGGCAGAAAATTTGACATACATGCTCCATTAAAACCATCTACACTTAATTCAGTACTATATTTGCATGGCAGGAATAGTCATACTTACTGCATACTTGATCAGTGAAATATTAAGCTGATATTTCATTCTTTGTGGAGTGGAAAACTGTTATGTTACCAAAACATCACAAAGCAGTTTAAAAGACTTCAATGTTTGAAATACAAAAATACAAAAGTTAGTACTTAAAAAATGGTAACTTCATACCTCGCACATCATAGCTCATACCTCATACCTTGCACATCGTAGCTCATACCTCATACCTCGCACATCATAGCTCATACCTCATACCTCGCACATCGTAGCTCATACCTCATACCTCGCACATCATGATAACCTGCAGCAGTTTGATATGATGTGGAAGATTTCAACAAATATCCTCCATATCAGAGAACCTACAGAACTGAAGGAATTATGACTGTTTCCATTGCAATCAATTAGATCAGATATATGAGACCATTTTATGAACGAGAGGAATGAAATATATTAACAGGTGCTTACTCTGGGGTCGGCCAAACAACCTGTACTTTCTTCTAATTGCAAAGCAGGATATGCAGATATTTGAATACATAGGCCTAAGACACATTGAAAAATATAATTATGTACATTAAGGGTAATCTTTTCACTATACCAGGTACTGTAGTTTATAGCAGATCCTATTAACATAAACATATATGAACCTAGCTTTTTCTTACTGCTGCTGTTGGCATAACAACGATGGCAACTGATTTAAATAATGTAGTTGACAATTAATGGGACCTCTCTGCATAAAATGCAAATGAAAATTTCTAATAGTGTGAGGTAAGTGGACACTTGGCAGATACTATCATACACATAGCGATTATATATTCCCAATTTATCAGAAAATGTATTTAGAAATAATCAAGATTTCAGGCTGGCAGGATACATTATGAACATCATTAAATTGCACTGTTGGCTACATCTTCACTTTTGATCATCTCTCCTTCATTAGAGTTCCCCATTAAGATACCAAAGGATTGCCTCAGTGATAGTTCAATAAGAGCTTACTGTAAAGCAATTTAAATTTAATTGGGGCAGCAGGAAACAGGTATAACTGATGACTTAGTGAACTTCTAAGTGGTTATATTGAGCACCCTGAAAGGAAAAGCAAGAGGTTTCATCATTAAGCTGCGCATAACTCAAAAAGGACTTCGCAGTGAATGGACCTCTGGAGCTTCAGAATATAATCACACACCAGGAAACAATTACTCTGTACTGCAGCATTCTGCAGTCTCTCTCCATTAAAATAATATTCTTTTTCTATCCCCCTGCCAAAGCTGACAACCTCACATTTTCCCACATTATATTTCATCTGCCAAATTTTTGCCCACTCACTTGACCTGTCTGTATCACTTTGCAGACTCTTTGAATTGTCCTCACAACTTGCTTTTCAACCAGCTTTGTATTGTCAGCAAATTTGACTACAATACAGTTCATCCAAGTCATTGCTAGAGATTAAAATAGTTGATTACAGATCCCTGTGGCACCCCAATAGTTACAGCTTGCCAACCTGAACGTTATCAATTTGTCCCAACTCTGTTTTCTGTTACCTAGCCAATCCTCTTTCCATGCTAATATAACACTTCCAACACCATAAGCTCCTATCATGTGTAGTAACCTTTTATGTGGCACCTTATCAAATGTATTTTGGAAAACAAAATACATTACATCTACTGGTTCCCCTTTATCTAATAAAATAACAGCAAAGCACTACGGATGCTGGAGATCTGAAATAAAAACAGAAAGTGCTGGAAAAACTCAGCAGGTCTGGCAACATCTGTGGCGAGAGAAACCAAGTTAACATTTCGAGTCTAGTAAGACTCTTCTTCAGAACTGTTGGGTTCTCAGCAAAAAAAATATTTTTCAGTGGTCTAAAATAGACATGAGGCCTCTTTTTTTGTACGTGCAAAACACCTGTTCCAGGCATGGGCATTGCACCAGAGATGACTCTTCCATCTTGCAATGAGCATGCACTTCCTGCCCACTATTTTGAAGCCTTAGGAGGCTATTTCTAGCCTGACAACTGGATGCTGCCTGACTGCATTTCTAGACTGTGATCTCTGTTTCCTGACGCTCTATTGAGTATCCCCTATTTTGTAGTATAAAGTTAATTAATATGGCTGGAATCAATAATTTCTTACTATAAAAATTCAATTAATTCAGTGAGAGTTCATTTTTTACTTCAAGAGTTCATGTTTTACTGTGAGGGATAATTACCTTTGAAATCAATCACTGTAATGACAGTTCTATCATCTTTGAATTCAGTTCTGCAAGAAATCTTAACAAACAGCCCCATTTTCTTGAGAAACTTGTTCTCCAACAGGCATGCTTACAAATAAAAAATAACTGTTCATAGTCTTAAAGTTAGAACTTTCAATTGCCCCTTATTCAAGATTTTTCATCAATTAAAGTGCATCTGTGCAGTTTTCAGCAAAAGCAAGTATCAGAAACAATAGTGTGACCTCCATGCACAAGTGCAACTCTGCACCATGATGGGTGCAACATCTGTACTGCCCAATACCTGATCCTGAACCTGATTGAAAAGAGCTTCCCAAAGAAATGTACACATGTGCCCACAGCTGTGTACCCAGTTCAGGTCCGCATTTAACATCATACTTGGAATTTTATTTTCATGCTGATGCTTCTGTTGGTGCTTAGTGTACAGAATTTGAAAAGCAATAAAATAAAATGCAGCAGTAAAACAATGGATGTCTGTTCCCCAATTGCAGGAAACTAATCCATGCGTTGTGATGTAACACAACTGAATTTTTACAAGAAATGAAATGATGAAGGAAGCTGTGTTTATTAAATATCAATCCATCACCCTCGCAGAGCATCAGCTACCCTTACCTTCTGTAGAAAAGAATGTTGTTGCCATACCTACAGATTGTGCATTTGTACTTTTTGCTATTTTGTTGACAGCTGTTATTCTCTGTCAAATTTCCAATTAAATAATCTGCAGAGGGGTTAAACACTAAATGATAGTGAAGGTAAAAAAACAGGATTGCGTATTAAGGAGTTTGTGTGAGAAATGTAAAGTGTCAAAGTATTGCTGAACAGATGTTCCCTCTTGCGAGATTTAGTGATTAAAGCCCCTTGTATATAGGTTGACAGCTATTGAATAACAATTATTGTTTTTGCTGCTACGGTTTCCATAGGAACAGAAGAATAGGCAGCCTTATTTGTAGAAATGGAAACAGACACTCACTAAGAGTGTTGCAGATATTTCAAGAATTATTGTGTGTACACGGAGAAAATGCTCCCAGATTACAACACATAAAAGCATATTGTAATAAACATATGGAATGTCAGGAGATGATACTGGGATGGTGGGTGGGCAAATTTAGAAGCTGGTCAAATATAAAAATGCATAACCTATTGGCATGAAAGATTGTCATTTACATATGTTTAAGTAAAATATATTGTGAACAAAATCACAATTATACAATATGAGACGTATTTTGCATAAAAGCTCTGCCTATTTCAAAAGTAGATTGTTTATGTTTAATTATATTTACAAACTATGCTGAATTTGACAGCGTAGGTTTAATCCACCCACCTATTAGCTATCTGAAGAACAGCAAGAGTAAGCACAGCATAAATTACATTAGATGATGGATAACATTATTCTATGAGTGGGTCATTAGAAGGTGTGTGTGGAGGAATGTGTTGGCATTCACCCTCGCGGGATATGCCAAATGGATCTTTCATGAGAACCATGTCATCACATCCTAATGTGCTTGGAATACAAATCTGCTGCACCAGGTAGTTGAGTAACCATTGATTTTAAATAAACCACAATGGAGTGTTAACTTTGGTATCTCAAAAAGTGATGTACATTGTCAGTTATTAATTATTGCTTCAATATTATTGCTGGCATAACTGGATGTGTTAAATTAGAAACACTTAAGTGTACATTTTATTATCCTGCTTAGTAACAACTTGGTTCTTGAACAAACTACAGCGAAATCATTCTTTTATCCAGGACAACACAATCAGGTGTCACATATTGTTTATACTGGGATGCTTGAGGAACAAAATAGGTGACTGGCAGTTTCTAGAATACTTCCCAGTACACAAAGCTACTTTCAATTTTTAAAGATATTCAACAGGACAGAAGAGCCAGATGGTATCTCAGCATAAATGCTCATTGAAAAGTCAGTAGCTCAAACTGAGCAGTGTCAATGGTGTCAATGATGAACACAAGTTCTTCTGCTCCAGATGGAACACGAACCCAAATGCTTTCATTACAGAAGCAACAGAACATGCAGTCACCTAACAGGATTACATTTCGCATAATTCTGAATACTGTGAAGCAACATACAGAGACTCGGCTGCGTTTCAACAGTGTAAAACACTAAATTTGACAGTGTACATTCACAACAGGCTAGCTCATGGCAAGACCTTGTTCACTGAAGCTTGTGAAGTACAGTCTTGGTTCGCCATCTACACGTTGAAAACTGGTTGATATTCCATCCAGAGAAGGAGGGTTACAGAGTTTGGCGTTGGCAATTCTCAGGAATGCTTGATGTGAACCCACAGATCAGCTGGTGACATGACTGATGCACCTGCAAAGCTGCACATACACATGGCCATGCAGCAGACTGGAAGATGCTGTGCAGACCTTGTTCCATCTCAGTTCAAAAGAAACAACTGGCATCAAGCCCGGTAAAAGACACGCCCAAGGTGAAACTGCACGGTTTTCAGCTGTGGGTGAGAGGCATTCCCGCCTGAGTTGGAAATTTGTGAGTTCAAGTCCCACTACGGAAACTTGAGAACAAATCCTGGGCTGGCACATCAGCGCAGTACTGAGGGAGTGTTGCAGTATTGGAGGTGCCAGGTAGAACCCGAAGAAGAGCAGTGAGTTCTCTCCAGTGTCCTGGCTAATATTTATCCCTTAACTAACAGCACTGAAACAGATTATCTGGTCATTAAAGCAATGCTGTTGTGGGAACTTGCTGTGCATAAATCGGCTGCCATGTTTTCTACGTTATAATAGTGACTGCACCTCCAAATTATTTAATTGGCTTTAAAGCACTTTGGGACATTCTGAGATCCTGAAAGGAACTACGTGAATGGAAGTCTTCTTGCATCAGTACTCCCACTATCTTCTGTCCATAAAATTAATACAGCTGTGCTCCCCATAATTTCTCAGTATATACTGCTGCAGACAATGCCCTATTTCAGGAGAACACATTCAGCAAGTAAATTCCATAGAATACAACATCTAAACTGAGTTCTCACCATCCCAAATACAGCATTCCAAGTTAAGGAAACACTACAGTGAGCATTTATTTAACCTTGGGTTATGCAGTGTGAATATTTCCATGTAGACCCCTGATCACTGATATGAAAGTTTCTGTGTCTGACCAGAGATTGCCTGAAAGCTTCCATTGAACTCCTGATCATTTGCATTTTCTGTTTTTCAGCCTTCAAAGATATCAAGAACAGAAACAGAAACACTGAAACCACACAGCAGATCACTTACATTTGAAGAACTGTGAGGACCGACCTTCCTTTATCTTTCAGACGTTCACAAACATGCTGCTTATTCCAGACTTTTTGTTTTTATTTCAGAGTTCCAGCATTTATGATTTTTTTTTGAGAATACTGACTTCTTACACCATTCGATGTTTATGATCCACTTTGCTTTGGAGGTCATTTTTCTTACAATGTCAGCATGTGCCCATTGACTTTTACTTGCCGCTGTTTTTGTATAGGACGCTACAACTCAATGCTCCTGATCTGTCTATCAACCTACACGCATCACCATGCAAAGACAAACTAATAAACTCAAGGAGAGTTGCTAAACAAAATGTAGCAAATTAGTACAAGTGGAGATTAGTGGGGACAAACAAAACTCATTGATCAAAATCATGCTGAAAGACAATCTCGCAGACTTTCTATTTCACATAGGAGAGAATGATTCATTCAAAAGCAATCAAACTAAGTAAGAACTTGCATTTTTATAGCACCTTTTACGTTCTCATTCCCCAACTCCTTCTCCTGCCCACTGGCAGTTCAGTCATTCCCTGGACTTCCCTCCCTGAAACACTTTGCTATTTCAGCTTCCTGTCCTTTACTGAAGAGCTCTATCTAACTACGATGGGGGTTAGTGTACTTAGGGGAGAGATACTGTTCTCTACAGCCACAACTGGGAGTCTCGAAGGCTGTGTTGTCTGCTTGATATCAAAGTTAAGGATAGCCCCGCGTGGCTGAAGGAGAACTCAGAATAGAGGGCAGATTGAGATGAGAAATTTGTTCACTCAGAGGGTAGTGCATCTTCGGAATTCTCTACCCCAGAGGGCTGTGGGAGCTCAGCCATTGAGCATGTTCAAGACAGAAAGTGATTGATTTCTGGAGACTAATGACATCAAGGGATATGGAGATTTAGAAAAAAAATAATTCACGTGATGTGGGCTTTGCTGGCTGGGCCAGCATTTATTGCCCATCCCTAGTTGCCCTTGAGAAGGTGGTGGTGAGCTGCCTTCTTGAACCGCTGCAGCCCATGTGGTGTAGGTACACCCATAGTGCTGTTAGGAAGGGAGTTCCAGGATTTTGACCCAGGGACAGTGGTGTTGAGGTAGATGATCAGCCATTATCTAATTGAATGATGGTGCAGGCTTGACGGGCTGAATGGCCTACTCCTGCTCCTATGTTTCTAACTTTGAGAAGGGGCGGAGGTGGGGGGAAGGATTCTGTTCTTGTGGTCCATGTAGGAACATAGGTAGTGCTAGGAATGACATTATGCTGAAGAACTTTAAGGAACTAGGGTGCAAACTGAAAAAAAGAACCCCAAAAGTAATAATCACAAATTAGCACAGGGACAGCCAGGTTAAACGTTTAAGTACATGGCTGAAAGGTTGCTGTGGGAGACAGGGGTTTCAATTTTTGGGGCACTGGCACTAGTACTGGAGAAAGAGGGAGCTGTTCCATTGTGACAGACTCCACTTAAATTTGGATGGGACAAATGCCCTGACAAATCGATTAACTAGGGCTGTAGTTAGGGTTTTGCACTAACAAGAAAGAGGAAGAGTACATTGTTAAGACTGAAGAGAAAAGCCCTGAGAATAAAGCAGAGCAGTATTCAGGTAAAATCAAGCAGATTGTGTCAGGAAAGGATAGAGCTTTAATGAAGGTAATAGGGCATTGGTGACTAAAGTCACATCAGGGAAAAACAGCAAAAAAGTAAAACTGAAGGTGCCAAATTTGAATGCAAGAAGCATTCATAACAAGATCGATGAATTAATGCCACAAATAGAGACAAATGGGTCTGATCTAACAGCCATTACTGAAATGTACATGACTAGGTGATCAAGGTTGGGAATTAAGTAATTCCAGGGTACCTGGCATTTTGAGTAGATGGGCAAAAAGGAAAAAGGATAGGAGTAGCCCTGAGAATGGAGGATGAGACACGGGGAGTAAAAGATAATGGCACTACACAAACTGAAGGGGAGAGTACAAAATGGAGATCAGCAGCTGGTGAGTCACTGGGCATGGGTGGGCTGTAACCAGGACACTGGGATAGGACAGTATTTGTGTGAAACTCCCCTGAAGGCGAGATTGCAGATGGAATTCCGCTACAGGGGGCTCAAATGAGGGGCTCTTTGAGTGATAACAAGAAAGCACGAATGAGGATGCACACCAAGGACTGGATTTTAAGGGGTGGGAGTATGCTGCTCTCTCCCACATCGCCAGAAGAAAAGTCGGGACCAAACCGATTGATGTGAAGAAAAGCACCCCATTCCTAACCAGGCTGGGGATCGGACTTCTGCCCCTCTGTGGAAGGGAGTCCCACCGGCCAATCTCTAACATTCCCAGCAGCATCAGGACATAGTAGTGACCAATGCCAGGACTGCAAGGGAACCCGTGGAGATCGAAGGTGGACTCCGGACCCAGCTACATCCTGGGCTTTTGGCGGGCGGGGCGGGGGTTGCAGAGGGAAGGACCTAGCACCCTATGGAGGGGGGCTGGGGGCTTGGGGGGTAGGTTTTGGAGGCCAGACAGGGAGGACCAGCGATGCGCACCAGGAATCCCTCCCAAATGAAATGCCCTCCCTTCCTCCCTGCCTTTTCATAAAATTGGCTGAAAGAACTGCCTTCCTGCTCTCGCCTCCTGCCACTGCCCAGTGTATATGCCCAGTGCAGAGGTAGACTGAGGCATTTAAGTGGGCATTAATTGGCTACTTAAGGGTCTCAATAGGCCAAAGGGTGGGCGGGCTAATGGATGCCTTACCCAGCCCTTGTTATAGGGACTGGGTCGGAGGTGGGGGGGGGCGGGGCTATAAAATGCAGCCCCAAAGTTATCGTGCATTGGCAGGCCTGTTAGATAGACTCTGGCTAGGAACCTGACTCCACCATGCTGGAGGGCATCAAGCCGAGCTTGGTGCCCATCCTTACCGTCAGGGAAGTGGTGGGCACCTCCATGGCAACGCTGCGCAAAGGCCAGTGTTAGAGGGATAGAGGGTTCTGTGGATGATAAGGGTGAGGGAGTTTTACTGAGATACAGAGGGGAGGTCATGAAGTGATTTAATCACAAGGATGAGAAAGTTAAGTTAGGGATATCGGTGAACCAGGAGCACGACAGGAGTGGTGAGCCAGCTGGACTTGTGCAATTATGCAGCAGAGAAGGAGGCCATTCAGTTCATCCTGTTTGTGGCTTGTGCGGATTCAGGCAGCTGCTTTGGTAAGTCGAGGTTTATGAAGGCTGGCTCTTGATGGAACATCTGCTGGCTCCTCTCTCAGCTCCCAATGCGACAGAGGCAGAGACCTCCTGGACCCTTAACTGCTGCACTGGAATGTCAGATGGAGGTTATGAAACACGTGATTGCTGCAGTGCAGACTCAGGCTGCTGCTATCGCGGTTGCAGGTCTGAGTGCTCGATGGGGTATGCAGACTCTGGTTGTTGCAGGTCTGAGTGCTCGATGGGGTATGCAGACTCTGGTTGTTGCAGGTCTGAGTGCTCGATGGGGTATGCAGACTCTGACAGCAGCTCAGCAATCTGCTCCAACAGGTTATGAGGATAGCTGAGATGCTATCCTGTTGAGGTGACAATATTGTACCTGTGAAAACCTGCTGCCCTCTCTCAGAATGACTCTCATTTATACTCCCAAAGACGCTGTCTGTGGACCCCTCACACATTCCACTTGACCTTGAGCCGAGTTTATGGTTTGATTTTCTCTCCATACCAAAGACCATCTGCATCCACCTCCATAACACCACCAGCCTATGCTCCAGCTTCAGCACAACTGCTGCAAAACGCTTACTCATGCCTTTTTAATCTTAACCTCCAGACTTAACGGTACCAATGCTGTTCCAGCCAGCCTCCCATTCCCCAGCCTCTGTGGAACACCTTGGGTCATTTTCCATGTGAAAGATGCTATAGGAGGTAAGTTATTGTTGCTTCAATTCCTACTCTTAAGGCTTTCAATTAATCTTGTTTGAAATTTCCATGTGTCTGCCAATGTTTGGGTATATAAGTCATTTTCAGAGTGGGACTTTATTTTGCTTTGGTAAACCATTGCAAGTTCATATACAGCAGATTATATGATGACCTATCGACTGTTACCATGTTCTTTCACTACTAATTCCAGTCTCTCTGTCAGATAAGAACAAAACCCATGCATCAGCCTGACAGTCTGCAAACAGGGCCTGTAGGACAGAACCTAAAACTCAAGTGAAAAAAGTAATTGCTACATCTCTCCTGAGATACTTGTGATTGTTTTTAACAAGAACAATTGCATTATACCAACAAGAATAATTCATCAGGGTCAAGAATTAAGCAAATATAAATGAAGTATTATAACAAATTAAGATAGAAGTATCACATCCCTTTAGAACTCTGAACTTTAACAAACTGCTGAGCGCAGCCTGTTAGCGGTCACTGTTCTGAACCGCATGTCTTAGTTAGAACTGGTTTTGAAAGCAGCAAGGAAGCCCTAATTGTAGATAATGATGGGAGATACACATCTGAAACACCCAATGAAAGAGACAGTAACAACATGGATATGAAATTGGCTGAGTGGCAGGAAACAGAAAGTAGTGATTAATAGATGTGTTTCGGGCTGGGGGAAGGTTTGTAGTGGAGTTGCCCAGGCATCAGTGTTGGGACTCGTGCTCTTCCACAGAAATATTAGTGACCTAGACCTTAGTGTATAGGGCACCATTTCAAAATTTGCAGATGATTTGAAACTTGGAAGCATTGTTAGATTTGAGGAGGATAGTGTAGAGCTTCAAAAGGATGTGGACAAGTGTCATGAGAATATAGGGCAGGAATTTATGACCCGCGGGCAAGCGGGCACCAGAGCTGATCGGGTGTAAAGTCACATGTGATGACGTTGGGCGAGCGTCCCGACATCATCGAGCACCCTGGCGATTTTTCGTTCGGCGGGAGTATGCGAGAGTCAGCAGTGCGCCTGTTGACAATTAAGAGACCGATTAAGGCCCTTAAGCAGGTAATGATTTTGTACTTTTCACCGGCCTTCCAACCATTCAGTTGACAGGTGGGCGAATCAACCAGGCGGCCTTTAGATCTTTTATGAAACGCGGACGAGGTTTCCAGAGGTAATGGAAAAAACATTTTTAAACCTCATTTTAAACTGAGACTGAGTCACGCGTGGGGACGTGTTTCTCTCATTTTTAAAATGTTTATTTTTGTGCCCACAGTTCTTCAGCTCCCTGAGGCAGCACCGGGCCCTCAGGGAGCTTCCAGTGTGAGCTCCCCCCAACGGACATGGGCAGACCTCCCCCCTCGCCCTCCTCCCACCCGCACCCCGGCAGCGCTGAGCTCCTCAGCGCGTCTTTCACGCTGGCTGCCCGTTAATTGGCCAGGAAGCGTGAAATGGCAGTGAGGGCCCCATCGCGGGTGGCAGATTGTTCCGATGCCTCTCCTGGTCCCGCCCTCCGTCGTGTCCCCCAACCACTGGAAAATCCCGCCCATTATAATTCTCAGAATATTGTTGAGATGTGTTGAAAAGTGTGGGTTAATAGTGGGGTTTAATTGAATTGGAGACGGCTGGTCTGGAGCTTTTGAGTTATCAAAAAGGAAGCTAGGTTTGAAATGCTAAATATGTAAACCTGGCTGAGGTTTTAGAATGTGAGCTGTCAGGAAAATTAGCATTTTTTGATAAACCAGAGTGGTTTGAATTTCAAAGAGATGGTGATATGTTGCACCCAGCCAGAAGAAACTAAGCAAAACGGCATGTTTATTTTTTTCCAGAGATTACTGATACAATTAGTGCTAGGAAAGATTTATATTATGAGAAAAATAAAGTTGCAAAAACATATGGGGGGGAATTTCTTCACCGTTGGGCGGGCTGAGTGGGAATGGGTGGGAACGATTGATGCCCGCGTTCGGCTGGGCACCGCCATTTTGCGTGGGCCGGCCAATTAAGGACCGTCCAGCGTGACACGCACCCGCAAGCGCTCAACGCTACCAGCGTGGGCAGGGGGAGGAGGGAAAGTCGGGACCTGCGCTCTTTCGCACGCATGTGTGTGACAAAAGCGCAGAAATCTCCCTGAGGCATGGAGATGCTTCAGGGAAATTAGAAACATGGAAACTAGGAGCAGGAGTAGGCCATTCGGCCCTTCGAGTCTGCTCCGCCATTCATTATGATCATGGCTGATCATCCAACTCAATAGCCTGCTCCTGCTTTCTCCCCATACCCTTTGATCCCTTTCATCCCAAGAGCAATATCTAACTCCTTCTTGAAAACATACAATGTTTTGGCCTCAACTACTTTCTATGGTAACGAATTCCACAGGCGCACCACTCTCTGGGTGAAGAAATTTCTCCTCATCTCAGTCCTAAATGGTCTACCCCATATCCTCAGACTGTGACCCCTGGTTCTGGACTCCCCCACCATCGGGAACATCCTTCCTGCATCTACCCTGTCTAGTTCTGTTAGAATTTTATAGGTTTCTATGAGATCCCCCATCATTCTTCTGAACTCCAGCAAATATAATCCTAATCAACTCAATCTCTCCTCATATTTCAGTCCCGCCAAACCAGGAATCAGTCTGGTAAATCTTCGCTGCACTCCCTCTATAGCAAGAACATCCTTCCTCAGATAAGGAGACCAAAACTGCACACAATATTCCAGGTGTAGTCTCACCAAGGCCCTGTATAATTGCAGCAAGACATCCCAGCTCCTGTACTCGAATCCTCTGGCTATGAAGACCAACATACCATTTGCCTTCTTTACCACCTGCTGCACCTGCATGCTTACCTTCGGCGACTGGTGTATGAGGACACCCAGGTCTGGTTGCACATTCCCCTCTCTCAATTTATAGCCATTCAGATAATAATCTGCCTGTTTTTGTTACCAAAGTGGATAACCTTACATTTATCCACATTATACTGCATCTGCCATGCATTTGCCCACTCACACAGCTTGTACAAATCACACTGAAGCATTTCTGCATCCTCCTCACAGCTCACCCACCCACCCAGCTTTGAGTCATCTGCAAATTTGGAGATATTACATTTAGTTCCCTCATCTAAATCATTAATATATATTGTGAATAATTGGGGTCCCAGCACCGATCCCTGCAGTACCCCACTAGTCACTGCCTGCCATACGAAAAAATGTTTATTCCTACTCTTTGTTTCCTGTCTGCCAACCAGTTTTCTATCCATCTCAATACACCACCCCCAATCTGATGTGCTTTAATTTTACACGCTAATCTCTTATGTGGGACTTTGTCGAAAGCCTTCTGAAACTCCAAATAAACCACATCCACTGGCTCCCCCTCATCAACTCTACTAGTTACATCCTAGAAAAATTCCAGTAGATTTGTCAAGCATGATTTCCCTTTCCTAAATCCATGCTGACTCTGTCCGATTCTGCCACTGTTTTCCAAGTGCTTAGCCATTAAATCTTTTATAATGGACTCTAGCATTTTTCCCACTACTGACGTCAAGCTGACTGATTTATAATTCCCTGTTTTCTCTCTACCTCCCTTTTTAAATAGTGGGGTTACATTAGCTACCCTCCAATCTGTAGGAACTGTTCCAGAGTCTATAGAATCTCAGAAAATGACCACCATCCAATATTTCTAAGGCCACTTCCTTAAGTGCTCTGGGATATAGATTATCAGGCCCTGGAGATTTATCGGCCTTCAATCCCATCAATTTCCCCAACACCATTTCCCTACTAATACTGGATAAGGAAAGTGATAAAAATTTGATAAATAAAAAAATAACATTATTCTGACATGTCCCCTCAAGTGACATTGTCACATGAGATGGGACATGTTTATCAATTCACATGAAACAATTTATTTAATTTATAAACCCTTCATGAAACCTCATCCCGCCCATGAATGAGGTTCCATGAAAAATGTGAAGGCCGCCTGGGCTCTTCACCTGCCCCCCAACCTTAAGGTTGGACGGGCAGCCCTGTTAATTACTTCAATTACTATTTAAATGACCTTAATAGGCCTTTGATAGTTCGGTGGGTGTGCAGCCGACTCCGGTGCATGACCGCTGAACTGAACGTCAGAATGATGTGCAGTGATGTCGGGATGTTTGCTTGACATCACTGCGCGTCATTTTACGCATCGGCAAGCAGGACCCGCATCTGCACGCTGACCAGCAGATTCAGGCCATGGGAACAATGGAATTTGCATTAAAAAGGGAGAAACTTGTATAAAGAAGATGAGGTTATGTGTAAGCAGAAGTCATTCTAAGACCTAACACAAGTGTGAAAATCCTCCAGCCTCTATGCATCCAGTTGCTGTCTACAGGAACCGAAGCTGAGAAAATTCATTTTGAATTCGACTGTTCAGGGTATTTTTGACGTTGCCTGGGTCTGTTTAAATCTATTTGTTTTATTGTTGCCTTAACGGGGGTGTAACTGGCAGCCAGATTAATTAGGGGTGTTGGAAGTTATTATAGTCGTAATTTGCAGACCTATGTATGTGTTTGAAATCTTTTCCTTTGTTAATAAAAGTTTAATTTAGTTTTGTAAAAAAATCTCTAAGTCTTGGTTGACTTGTTGTTACTAAATTCAAGACAGGCATCATGAAATAAATTACAAATTACAAATCGCTGTGACCACATGATCAAGTTTCCCTTGTGGATTTGATCTGCCTGGTTCATACCATCAGCTGCATCAAAATAACAAGTAGATGGAATGGGTGAACAAGTGGCAGATGAAATCCAATGCAGAGCAATGTGAAGTGACTCACTTTGGTAGGAAGAACATGGAGAAACAATATAAAACAAAGGGTATAACTCTGAAGGGGGTACAGGAGCAGAGGGACCTGGGTGTATATGTGCATTAGTTATTGAAGGTGGTGGGACAGGTGGAGAGAGCAGTTAATAAAGCATACAGTATCCCAGGCTTTATTAAAAGGGGAACAGAGTACAAAAGCAAGGAGGTTATGCTGAACTTGTATAGGACACTAGTTAGAACTCAGCTGGAGTATGTGTCCACTCTGGGTGTAACACTTTAGAAACGATGTAAAAGTTTTGGAGAGAGTATAGAAAAGATTCACGAGGATGGCTCCAAGGATGTGGAACTTCAGTTATGAAGATAGATTGGAGAGGTTGGGACTGTTTTCCTTGGAGAAAAGAAGGTGCAGAGGAGATTTGATAGAGGCTTTCAAAATCATGAGGGGTCTGGAGAGAGTAGATAGAGGGAAACTGTTCCCACTCACGAAAGGCTCGAGTACGAGCGGGCATAAATTTAAAGTAACTGGCAAAAGAAGCAGAAGTGGCACGAGGAAATTGTTTTCACACAGCGAGTAAATAGGGTCTGGATTACACTGCCTCAGTGTGTGGTGGAAGCAGGTTCAATCGAAACATTCGAAAGGGAATTACACTGTTACCTGAAAAGGAAGATTGCGCAGGGTTATGGGGAGAAGGCAGGAGAATGGCATTAAGTGAATTGTTCATTCGGAGAGCTGGTGCAGACACGATGGGCCGAATGGCCTCCTTCTGCATTGTAACAATTCTGTGATTATTATTATTCATGAAGTGCTACCTATAGTCTCCAGGATGGGGTGTACTCAGTATATGGTTTTTTTTAATCAAGGAATGGCGCACCCAATTCTTTGATTCAGCTGTGCTTAGAGGTAACACCTCGCATCTGAGTCAGCAGGGTGTGGGTTGACACCAGAGTCCGGAGCATATAATCTAAGGTGACATTCTGCTGCAAATAAATGCAGATTTTTCTTTCATTATTCTAAAAGACGTTGTTGGTGCAAAGTTTGTGATTCAATTCAGTATAAGAAGGCTGGGATTATGTTTCAATGAATGAAAGCTCACAGAGGTTTGTGATGCATTAAAAGTGGCTACCACTTTGGAGAGGTCCTTATCTTAATACTGTGAATACAGAGAGGCTATATAGTTAGTAGTACCAATGGCTAGAGAAGGAAAGGTATGACCAGAATAATGAACAACAATAAATACATCACAGGCTTTTAAAGGTGGCTGAGATTCTCAATCCTTTGGTGCCTATTAGAAGTAGGCCCCTCACATAACCAAATGTATGCGAGCACTAAGTACAAAACTATTCTTGAGATACCAGTGAAACTTTCTCTTTTGGTGGGCCCCTAATCTTCTATGGCAGAAGCCTGCTGCATTTATATTACCTCAATGCTCCAGATTTTGGAACATTCTTTGATAGCAGCCTGATAAATTAAACAGGGCATTAGAGGTGCAGACCCTGAAGCAAGAAGATTAGAATAAAGGAAAATGCCTGGACAATACAGAGCAAACTTCTCCAAACTGAAAGACATCCTTGTAATTTGTGTCCTTAGGGCTGTGTTCACAGTTGTTGAAAATGCCATGTTCAAAGGTCCATCCATGGTACCATCCCTGAGAGTGCCCTGTGCCCAACTAGGCTGCTGTAATGTGGGACCTCTGTTCACAATTGCAGTCGTGGAGCAGGAGAATCTTCAGAGAAATTCCCAGTTTGCAATCTCCATTAATTCGTTTTAAGAACAAAAATAGATCAGTGACCATTCAACGATGATTGGCCTGCCAAATTTTAATCACCTCGTACACTAACTTTCCCATGGTGGAGTTAATAGAATTTTGAATAGTCCCAATGTTTTTTGCCTCTTCCATCTTGGCAGATGATTCCAAACATTTAGAAATACCTCTTACTTCTATTGAGTCTAAACTGACTAATATCCATTTATGCCCTCCCAACTCGACTCTTTTGGTTTACTTTGAAGTAATAATCTGGATTTACCTTATTAATAACACGTACATTTTTCAATAGGATTGTTTACCCATCTTCCTTTTAGACTGCAAAGCCTGAACTCTTTGATTCTTTCCTCCTTTGGAAATGTTTAATAGAGACTAGACCTCACTGTAGCACTTATTTCACAAACTCCAAAGTTTCACATCAGCTTTGGGTTTAGTACCATTTTGCCATCGATGAACAAAGCTCTTTGATACAATGAAGCAGCAATATTAATATTGGCTCAGCTTGTATTATTTCCAATTACAATTGAAAAGAGTTTAACCTTTATTCTGCTGAAATATTTATAAATATTTATAATAGTCTGTAATCTCTAGGTGACAGATTCTGGCAGCTATTACTGAGAAAAGCATTGTCTGCCAGAGAATTGATGTTTTTTTTTGTGGCTTGCACAACATTTTTGAAGTATCTGACATTAAATATAACCACCAAGTGTAATCTATCAATCAGAACTAAGCCTTCTAGGTATATAATAACAGAAAGAATAATGCTTTTGTGAAGATAGTGAAGACTACTTTGGTAACTATACCGGTTCTCTCAAGAATGTGGTTAGTTAGCTGCCCGGCCAGCCTTATAACACTTCAACATTCAGCAACATTGTCCTTCACAAGGATCCTTCAAATGCAAGATCATGAAGCAGCCTTTAAGTCTGAATGTGACGGTTCCTAAGCCTTTGACTGCTCTTCTACATAAAGACTTGGAAGTAAGTGATTTTAATGTGTTTTGGGCAAATGTTTGCTTGGAAAAGGCTATCTCCTCCATCTTGGGTTGGACCTCCACAGACAAAGGGGTGATTTGAATGTGGGATGGGCAGCTATTGTGTACTAATCTCAACCAATGGCAATTTGTCCATAATGTCTGGTCATTTAGGAAGATAGCCAACAGCTTGTAGTTAAACTCCTTGAATGTGTGTGTGTCAGGGAGAGCACAGGTATCTGCCAATGGCTTGCTGGCAGCTGGCTCAGGGGGACTGCGAGGCCTCCTGTACTAACCTCCCTCCCCCACCCGCAAGAGCTCTGGTCATCAGTGGGTTATCGCTGCTGCTGCTGACCATCTGTTGGAGGGATTTCCTCTTCATAAAGGTGGCCCTTACGCGCACACTTTCCATTCTCTGAAATAACATGCAACTAAATGTATATTGAATGAAAATGTGTGACTATAGATTCTTTGCCCTCCTGTTGAAATGAAATTTAGTGCCAACTTACCTGAGTGTGGCAAATTATAACAGTTAAATTTTATTGTTAGGATGTTAACGTATCCACCAACCAGGAGCAGAAAGGAATGTATGCCAAAGTTAGGATCTCATTCAGGACACCTGAAAGGTAACTCTTTACAACTTAATTTAGATATTGCTCAAAATTGTAAAAGATTGTTCAGATAGAAAGAAATGTGGTCCTTATTTTCAGAAACATTAATTAGGGTAGTTGTAACTTGGTCACTCTTCCACTTACACTACAGCAAAGTTGTGGTTTCTGACTTTTTAAAAGACTCAATTTCTCACATTAGGATTGCATTGTTGTCAAGTCATAGAATTCAAGCATAAATCTCCCATTTTCCCTGCTCATTCACGTGCTCTAGATACAATAATAAATGAGTTTAGCCAAGATTGCAGCAAACTCCCTTGATTTATAAAACTCATCATGTTTCACTTCAAAAGCTAAGCTGCTCTGTTCCTTTACCTGTGTCCCTTTGAGCTCAGGAAGCCTCTGTAATGATCAGCGAGATTTCCATCTCTCAAAATAGGCTGCAACAGCTGAACATGTGCAATGTGCCTGGAAGAGATTGGAGCACAACTGTCACGAAGGCTTGATGAAGGACATCAGTAGAATCGGACAAAATAAGGTAAAGCTTACAAGGAGAAGAATGCCACTTTTTAAACTGAGTGGAGAGCAAAGGAGTGCAGAGAAATAAATTGGAGATAAAGTAGCAGTCTGTCAAAGAATCATGGGGAATCTTTGTCAGGCTGTGACTGTCTCATGACCCTTTTGGAGAAATGAAATATCATAATCACATTAAGGACCTCAAATGACAAAAATAAACCAAAGAATCAAGTTTGAAGAGGATGTTAGTATTTTACAATATATCCTATGATTCAGTGTTTTCTTACACCAACAACTGTGGAGTTAGTAGGGACAATTTGTTTGTTTGTGGTACAATAACAAATTGCATTGATATAACACCTATAACATCCCAAGGCACTTCGCACGAGTGCTTTCAGACAATCTGACACTGAACCACATAAAAAGATAACAGGACAAGTGATCAAAAGTTTGATTAAAAAGATAGGCTTTAAGAAGCATCTTAAAGGAGGAGTGAGGCAGAGAGACTTAGGGGGAAATTCCAGAGTTTAGGAGCTGGATAGCTGAAGGTACAGCCACCAATGGTGGAGTAAAGGAAGTTGGGGATGCACATGAGGCAAGAGGTCAGTAAATGTTAAGACTGGATGTTAACTCACAATATGCTGCAAGTAGATAATGTAAGTAATGCTCAAGAAGGATTGATGAATTAACAATAGCGATGTGTCAACCGACAGTTATTATGAGACACAAATATCTTTATACATTACAGAAAGGTTAGCAGTGCTGTCTTCCAGATAGTGATGCAGAATTATTGTGGTGTCAATATCTGTTCGCTGAAGTAATAGTGAACAAATAGATAATTCACCTAATCACCACAGGAAGTATGATGGGCCTGTGGAAACAGTATTAGTGGAATTAAGCAACAGTAAAAGGTGCAAATCTCTAGTTAGAGTTCTCGATGGACCTACTTCAGGTGGTGTTGCTACGGAGAGATGCATGAATATAGAGATCAAGGAAGTATGTGGCAAAAACAAAGTGGTTGTAATGGCATATTTAATTTTCATATAGATCAGGAGAGGTAAAATAACTGGACTAGGAAATTTCTAGAATATATTCATGATAGTTTTCCAGAACAATAAGTTCCGGAACTAGCAAGGGAACAGGGCATACTCGATTTTGTGATGAGTAACAAACCGGAATTAGTTAACAATCTGACAATGGGGGACGCTTGTGAATGGTGACTATAATATAACTGAATTTGATAATTAGTTTGAGGGGGAAAACATGCATCGCAAAGCAAGGCCAAAGTTTTAAATTTAAATACGACAAACTTCAAAGGGATGAGGAATAAATTGAAAACTGTAAACTGGACTGAACTGTTAGTGGGTAAACGTATGGACAAACAGTACAATGTATTCAAAGAAATACTTGACATGGTACAAAACCCCTAAAAGGCTGAAGCTGTGTAGTTAAGCAAACATCTGCAACAGAAGAGGTAAGAGACAGCATCAAGCTGAAATAAATGGCTTACACAATTGCAAGGAAAATTGGAAGTCCAGCCAGCTGTGAGAGTTATAAAAACAACCTGGGGATACAAATAAAATAACAAGAGGTGCAAAAAGGAGTATGGAATATACTTGCAAAGCTTCATAGACAGCACAAAAACAGGCCATTCGGCCCAGCCAGTTCATGTGCTTTTATGCTCCACTCGAACTCCTTCAATCTTTCCTCATCTAAATCTATCATTGTAACCCTCTACTCTCTTCTCCCTCATATGCTTGTCTAGCTTCCCCTTAAATATACCTATGCCGTTCGCTTCAACAACTCCCTGTGGTACCGAGTCCCACCTTCTTCCCGCTCTCTAGGTAAAGGAGTTTCTTTTGAATTCCCTTTTGGATTTCTTGCTGACTCTCTCATATTGCTTTAGTTATACTCTAGCCCACAAGAGGAAACATTCTCTCTGTATCCACTCTATCAAAACCTTCAATAATTTAAAGAGCTCAGCCTCCCTTTATCAAAAGAAAAAAAAAACTAGACTGTCAATTCTTTCCTGATCTGTATAGCTACGTATTTCTGGTAAATTCCTTGTAAATTTTCTCTGCAGCCTCTCCATTGCCTCAATATCCATTTTATAAAATGACAACCAGAACTGCACGCAGTGCTATAAGTGTGATCTACTTTTGGTTTGATCCAGGTTTAGCATAACTCTACTTTTTCAATTCTATCCCTCTAGAAATAAAGCCTCGTCCTTGGCTTGCTTTAATTTATGATCTTGCTAACTTGTGACACAACTTTTAGTGATGTGTTTGTACCCCAACATCCATTTGTTCCTCTACTCCACCCAGACTCACACCTTCCAAATAATAAGTGATCTCCCTATCCTTCCTACCAAAACCTGACATTTATCTGTGATTAATTTAACTTGCCCATTGTGCAACTTTATTAATGTCCTCCTGTAATTTGTTGCAATCATCCTCAGTATTGACTATCCCCCCAATGTGATGTCATTTGCAATGATTCCAAAGTCCAAAAGGTTGATGTAAATTGTGAACAGCAGTGATCCCAGCACTCATCCTTGTAGATTTCCCACTTTCTACCACTCTGAATGACTATACTTTAGTCCCACTCTCTACCTTCTGCCCTGAAGCCAGCTAGCAGTCCATTCTGCCAAGATTTCCCATTCTCTGAAATTTCCCAGTGGCAGGAACAGCCCCTGCCAAATGGAGGTGGGCAGCTAACTTGAATACTTAAAGGCTCAATTAACAGCAATTTTCCCAGATCACTGGCATTTTTCAGCAGTGAAGCGGCCCTCCTGGTACATTGAGGGGGCCTCCCAGAGGCTCACTGGGGGTGGGGAGGGGGCCATCAGAGCTGGAGGCTTTGTAGAGAGGGAGCAGCCAGCAACAAAAGCCGTCCTAACTGCTGGAGGGGTTTCCCCTCCATTTTCTGGAGTCTGCTTGCTTGGCCCATTTAAAGTGTGTATAATGCTCACCCTACTGAGGTCTTCTCCATTTTGAGGTGCCCTTGCTTCTCCTTGCTGCCTCATCAATGGATACCACACTCAGTGCCTTGAGGCTCCAGAGATGTTGGCCTTCTGATTTGGCCAGCGGCATGGAAGGTCTGTCTACTGTCCTCCGTCTGCCTGTTCCTAATCGCCTCCATCTGGCAATATGGTGAAGGACGTCCTGCCTCCTGCCTGAGCGGACTACCCACCTGGAAACCGACTGATGGGACGTCCATCACTTGGGCAAACCTTGCCCAGATTTGTCAACGTGCAAAACCAGAGTCTTGCCTGGGAATTTGTCGGGCCGACGAGGGTATTACCCACCGGTGTGGGAAAGCTGGTCAGTTCTGTGGGGGAGGCCTGATGGAACCAAGTGCCCGTCAGACACTTAAATCTGCCGCTGCCCAGCCTTCCTCATGATTGAGGTCCCTGGTGGTAGAAGACCCACTCACTGAGAGATGCCAGCCTGTCAGAGACTGGCAGCTCCTCGTGCCCACCAGTGGCACTGAATACACCCAAGGCCCAGGATGGTGGAGGGATCTCAGGCCACGGGTAAGTGAAGGCAAGATGGGGATGATGGGAGAGAGGCAAGATGGGTGTCAGAGGGAAGGGCAGGGTGGTGGCTTTCAATGGCTCCCCCCTATCTGATGCCAGGTTCCTCAATTGGCTACAGAGTACCAGATGGAATGGGACTTTGTATATTCTGAGGGCGAAGGAAAGCTCAGCAGCTCCCATTTAATTTTGGAACCACTACTGAATTGCGATGGCTTGCGGACAATTGGTGTCAATTGACTCATTAGTGAATTTATGGGAATCCCATGCCAGCCCTCTCTGGCTCTCACTTAATCGGGGGAGGTTTTTCTGTTGCCGGGAGACTGACATGAGGCCTCTCCCATGAGTAGGTGGTTCCTGCTACCATGGTTCCCACCACGATGAGCTGCATAAGATCCAGCCCTTGTTTTTCAGATACATCCCTGACATCATGCTGCAGGTGGTGAGGCAGGGGCATCAGTGGAGAGTTCCTGCTGGAGGGTGCAGGATCCTCCAAGCTCCATTCAGTTGGACTGAGATGCTGAGCCTCGACAAAGATGAAAAGCAGCACCAACTGCCTGAGGCTCTTGCAGCATTTCCTGAAACACAGCGCGTCTTTGGATAGAGACTGGAGGAGTCTGTCTCCACCGAGCAATGGTGTTTCAAGCCTTCACGCTGATGTCTAGGCCCATAGAAAGGGCAGCCACCTGCAAGCAACATCAGACATGGCAGCCAAGCAGTGGGTGCTTACCCTCACCAATATCTGGCACACACAGTCTGCCAATTTAAGCAGGACTGAGGAAAACTTTGCCTTGGATGTACAGTGTATCACTGCAGCAAACATGCTCTCCATCTCATGCCGGGAAGTGCACAAGACCAAGGACCAGGTTAGATCAAGGCAGATTTTTGAGGGTGAGGAAGAGTAGTAAACTATCGGAGGTGAGCTGGGAAGAGGAATGGTACATATTTGATTGTAGATCAAATTGTGATTTTTTTGAAAACGTGCAGAGCCTATCAATCTCCCTTTGACTTCCAACAACATTACCATCATTGTATCCCCCATCATCAACATCTTGGGAGTTACCATTGGCCAGAAACTGAACTGGACCTGCCACATATACACTGTGGCCACAAGAGCAGGTCAGAGGCTGGGAATTCTACAGCGAGAAGGAAAAGGTAGAATCAGCGGAAAGTGGCAGATAGAATTGGATAGATAGAATATTTGGTAAAATATTGATAATGTTATTTTAAATGGGGGAAGCCTGAGTAGTGTGGAAGAGCAGAGGGATTTGGGGTTTCAGGTTGCCAATTCATTAGAAATAATCATGGAAAGTGGATGAGGCCATAAAAAAGCTAAATGAAGAACGGGCCTATGGTTTGAGTTATATAAAAGTCAAGATGTAGAAGGTGTAATGCTGAAATATTAAAATATTAATAACAGTGTAATGTTGTGTGAGGTTTGGAGCTACATACTTTAGGAAGGAGGTTGAGGCAATAGAGAGGATACAACCCAGGTTCAATAGAATCCTGCTTGGTATGATTCCATGGGTCTAATTTTAACCCATACAAAACCCGTCCACTTACACAGTTAAAATTGTGTCCATAGTTTAATTCTATTAAAAGAAAATGCAAATACTTAGAAAGACATGGCTAACTGGAGCTGTTTTCATTTGAATAGAGGATATTATGGGGTGGTTTGATTGAGATGCTTAAAATGATAAAGGATGGGACAGAGTTGATAGCAATAGACTGATTGATGGATGTGGAATGAAAGTGCATAGTATAAGATTAAATACAAGAAAATTAAGACTGAAAGCAGGAAAAACCTTTCTTGGTTGGTTGTGAGGCTACGAATGCACAACTTAAATTAATGATTGAAACAGAGGGCACCAAAGTATCAAAATAGGTTAAATAATTGGTTGAAGGAAAGAAGAATTAAGGAATATGGGAATTGACAGGCATGTAGATTAGGAATGCTGCTCATGTGGAGGAAAGACACCAGCATGGGCTGCTTGGACCAAACAAGCTACTTCTTTGTAATTTTTGTCACCTTATGCAGCCTTAGTGTCAGTGACTGTGCATCATGTAGTTGGGTTGTTGCAAAATGACTTGAGGTTCCCTGGTCTTGGAAGATGGCTGGTGAGGTTTACATTTCTATATTTCATCATAAAGATCTTCCTGGGATATGAATATGCAAAAGACACGGAGAAGGAGCTGCGGGTTGGAAAAGGTCTTGGCATGGGTGAAGTTATGTGTGGAATGGACAGCACTTTGTGGGAAGAAACCTTTGGTTGATCCTCTAAATACCTGGCACTGTTGGGTGTTGTTCTTTCTTCAATGGTTTCTGTGCTGCAATGTCAAGCTAATTCCACATAATTGATCTTTGAGAGGATCAATTACCTAGCAAGGACAGTTCAATAGCTCCTTCAGGAGCTGAGAATTAGGGCTGTCCAGTTCTTCTAGGGGCCTTGATGGCCTGTGCTTGCAGTACTGGAGTCACTCTAACATGACAGGCTGCAGTTGGAGCAAGTACTATTGCTGCACCTTATGGGCATGGTGACCATGCTAATGGCCTTTTCCCCACAATTTGACAGCCTTCACTTTGGATTCTACTCTGCCACACTTGCACTGCTGGAGCATGCCATTAGTACCTCCAGCCCACTGGAGTCTATAATATGGGTTGAAATTATTCGGCATCGGGAGAAACAGGAGTTAATCCGGGCCAGCCGACTGAATTTCTTAATGACCAGGCCATGCTTAAATACTTGGAAGGAATAACAGAGAGGATAAAGGATTATTAGTCAGTGTTTTATCTACATTTTAAAAATTATTTGGTAAAGGACCATACAGGAGACGATTGCAAAGAATATGACACATGGAATTATGGGAATGTGGCCACATGGACAGATGGTCGGAGGGAGCAGAAAACCAAAAGCAGAGGTAAAGAGAAGCTTTTTAAGCTGGAAAGATGTGACAAGTTGAGCTTCAGAGGGTGTTGATTGGGGCCACTAATTTATCATTTACATAAATGATTTAGGCTTAAGAATTGAGGGAACAATGTTAAGATGTCACGCTGAAACCGTATTGGTGTATGCAGCAAATTGTTGCAAGAAATGTGAAAGACTTCACAAGGGCACAGATTAACCTGCAGTGGGCAGATAAGTGTTGGGTGCAGTTCAAGGTAGAGAAATGTGAAGAGGTACATTTGAAATATGAATAGGGACAGGAATGACCCTTTAAATTCTGACATTTTGGATGGAATAGAGGAGCAAACAAGCCTTAATATGCAGACGTACTGACCATTATAAATGGCTGTGTAGGTAGTTAAGGGCACATTTCCCAGTGGACAAATTCATTGTATGCTTAAGCCCTGAAGTATATAGACCATGAAGATGTAGGCTTGACACCTGCTGACTTAGCTGATCTGATGTGGAATGGCATGGGTGGGTGGTGGGTAACTTTGGGGGAGTTAGGTGGCTGGTGGTGGGGGTGCAATTAGCTCCAGGTTCCAACGAAGAGATAGAGGTCGGTCGGAGTTTCCTGCTCCTGAATCCGTATGGCCCGAATATAACACTCATCAGACAGGCGCGCGCCCGAACCGACCAAGTGTGATGATGTCAGGTGAGCGTCCTGATGTCGTTGCGCACTCGCACGACATTCCGGTCGGCGGGTGTGCATGAGAGTCGACAGCACTCCCACCAACAATTAAAAGGCCTATTAAGGCCATTAAAGATTTAATGAAATGTTATTTTTCACTGCCCGTCCAACCAAAGGGTTGGCGGGCAGGCATAAAGGATAAGCAGCCTTAGGGAACCTTTAGTTTTCTAACAGCAATTAAAAAAGAAAAAAAAATTTTAACATTTCATTAAGAACATGTCCCTGCCCATGTGACAGAGCCCCATGAGGGCGCATGGTTTTTTTTTTTAAATACCTCAAAATCCTTAATTTTTTATTTTCAAACCTGTTCATCTCCCTGAGGCAGCCCTGTGCCTTGGGGAGCTTTTCCAGTGCGCACCCACGCGCATGTGGGAAGTTTGCACTCACCCTCCTCTCCCCCCCACCTCCCACCCCAACACAGGCAGTGCTGAATGCTGCTGCCTGTCTTTCACGCTGGGCAGGCTGTAATTGGTCCACCAGCGTGAAATCGCTGTCCGGACCCCATTGCGGGTGGCGGTCAGCTTCCCGACCACTCCTGCCTGCTCCTGCCCAGCCTGCCCGACAAGGGAAAAATCCTGGCCTACGCGCATCTATTGTTATGGACCTGGAGAGATAGTGGGATAACTTCTCCCACTTTTCCTCAACCCTCGATTTCTGCCACAAGATGTGTGTTAGAGGGAGTGTTTTACAGCTTTTGAATGTTGTGATTTTCAGTAATAAATGCACAGTAGGCTTTTTGGTCAGTTGAAATCAAAAGAAAGGATAATGTTTATTCACACAACACCCCAAAATGTAGACGCGATGAAAGACACTCATTCCTTCATGCAAACAAACATATACACGAGTAAAGATGGATTCTAGAGACAAGGTCTGCATTTAGATCATTGGCAAAAAAAAGAGAGTAAATCACATGAATAAACAGTTCTTTAGGAAGCATATGTCACGGGCCTGAAGGGGTTCTCTTGTGTGGTTCTTTGGAGATGATTAGAAGTTGGAAGCCTCCGGATTTCTAGACAAGGTATTGGCCGAGTTTCTGTAGAGGTGAAGCTTTGCGGATGAAAATGAATTAGTCTCCCTCACACTGCCTGCCTGGTCTTTAGGCAGGATTCTGTTCTTCTGGCTGAAGGAATTGTCCATCTTGTTCTGTTGGTTTCAGACTGCCTTGTTGGGCTCCATTGTGGAGTAATAAGGTCTCAACTCCCCTCCAACTAGTTTCGATCATGTGATGGCAATTTGAATGCCTCCCATCATCCACATAATGGGTTGGAGTCAGGGTCATTGATGCACAATGGGGAATGATTGATAACCAATTAGCATACCAGCTATGATTAACTCACCGGAGGACTTTATCTGGTATTCCTGCCTCACAGCCCCGACAAGCCTGGTAGCCATTATCTGTTAAATCCCTTCCATTGAGCTGGTGAGGTGGTCAGTTTGCAACTGAGAAATTTATTGGCATTTGAGAATTTTCCAGAAGAAGTTCAGACATGAGTTAATTCTTTTGTCTGTGCAGAAATTACAAACAGTAGTCACCTTGCTGTCCATCCAAGGCAGCATTTTGACCTCTTTTTAAAATCAGTTTTCAAGTCTGCATCGACTGAAGTCCGAATCCTGAAAGTTAGGAATATGATATCCTTACTGGGCATAATACTGTGCACGTGTGTGTGTGCGTGTATGTGGACATCTGTGTGTTTCTGTCTGTGTGTGGGTATCTATGTGTGCATGTATGTTTGTGTGTGTGGGTGTCTGTGTTTGTGTGTGGGTGTCTGTGTGTCTGTGTGAGTGTGTGTGTGTCTGTGCGTGGGTGTGTGTGTACATCTGTGTCTGTGTGTGTGAATGTGTGTGGGTATTTGTGTGTGTGTGCCTATGTGTGCCTGTGTGTCTGTGTGTGTGGGCACCTCTGTGTGTGTGTGTGTCTGGCTGTGGGTGTCTATCTGTGGGTGCCTGTGGGTGTGTGTCGGTGTGTGGGTGTCTATGTGTGGGTGCCTGTGGGTGTGTGTTGGTGTGTGGGTGCCTGTGTGTGTGTGTCTGGTTGTGGGTGTCTATGTGTGGGTGCCTGTGGGTGGGTTTCAGTGTGTGTCAGTGTGTGGGTGTCTATGTGTGGGTGCCTGTGGGTGGGTTTCAGTGTGTGTCAGTGTGTGGGTGTCTATGTGTGGGTGCCTGTGGGTGTGTGTCGGTGTGTGGGTGCCTGTGTGTGTATGTCGGTGTGTGGGTGCCTGTGTGTGTGTGTCTGGTTGTGGGTGTCTATGTGTGGGTGCCTGTGTGTGGGTGCCTGTGTGTGGGTGCCTGTGGGTGTGTGTCTGGTTGTGGGTGTCTATGTGTGGGTGCCTGTGTGTGTATGTCAGTGTGTGGGTGCCTGTGGGTGTGTGTCGGTGTGTGGGTGCCTGTGGGTGTGTGTCTGGTTGTGGGTGTCTATGTGTGGGTGCCTGTGTGTGTATGTCGGTGTTTGGGTGCCTGTGTGTGTGTGTCTGGTTGTGGGTGTCTATGTGTGGGTGCCTGTGGGTGTGTGTCGGTGTGTGGGTGCCTGTGTGTGTGTTTCGGTGTGTGGGTGCCTGTGGGTGTGTGTCGGTGTGTGGGTGTCTATGTGTGGGTGCCTGTGTGTGTGTGTCTGTGTGTGGGTGCCTGTGGGTGTGTGTCGGTGTGTGGGTGTCTCCGTGTGGGTGCCTGTGGGTGTGTGTCGGTGTGTGGGTGCCTATGGGTGTGTGTCGGTGTATGGGTGTCTACGTGTGGGTGCCTGTGGGTGTGTGTCTGTGTGTGGGTGCCTGTGGGTGTGTGTCGGTGTATGGGTGTCTATGTGTGGGTGCCTGTGGGTGTGTGTCTGTGTGTGGGTGCCTGTGGGTGTGTGTCGGTGTGTGGCTGTCTATGTGTGGGTGCCTGTGGGTGTGTGTCGGTGTGTGGGTGCCTGTGGTTGTGTGTCGCTGTGTGGGTGCCTGTGGGTGTGTGTCGGTGTGTGGGTGTCTATGTGTGAGTGCCTGTGGGTGTGTGTCGGTGTGTGGGTGCCTGTGGGTGTTTGTCGGTGTGTGGGTGTCTATGTGTGGGTGCCTGTGGGTGTGTGTCGGTGTGTGGGTGCCTGTGGGTGTGTGTCGGTGTGTGGGTGTCTATGTGTGAGTGCCTGTGGGTGTGTGTCGGTGTGTGGGTGCCTGTGGGTGTGTGTCGGTGTGTGGGTGTCTATGTGTGAGTGCCTGTGGGTGTGTGTCGGTGTGTGGGTGCCTGTGGGTGTGTGTCGGTGTGTGGGTGCCTGTGTGTGTGTGTCTATGTGTGGGTCTCTATGTGTGGGTCTCTATGTGTGGGTGCCTGTGTGTGGGTGCCTGTGGGTGTGTGTCTGGTTGTGGGTGTCTATGTGTGGGTGCCTGTGTGTGTATGTCGGTGTGTGTGTGCCTGTGTGTGTGTGTCTGGTTGTGGGTGTCTATGTGTGGGTGCCTGTGGGTGTGTGTCGGTGTGTGGGTGTCTATGTGTGAGTGCCTGTGGGTGTGTGTCGGTGTGTGGGTGCCTGTGGGTGTGTGCCGGTGTGTGGGTGTCTATGTGTGGGTGCCTGTGGGTGTGTGTCGGTGTGTGGGTGCCTGTGGGTGTGTGTCGGTGTGTGGGTGTCTATGTGTGGGTGCCTGTGGGTGTGTGTCGGTGTGTGGGTGCCTGTGTGTGTATGTCGGTGTGTGGGTGCCTGTGTGTGTGTGTCTGGTTGTGGGTGTCTATGTGTGGGTGTCTATGTGTGGGTGTCTATGTGTGGGTGCCTGTGTGTGGGTGCCTGTGGGTGTGTGTCTGGTTGTGGGTGTCTATGTGTGGGTGCCTGTGTGTGTATGTCGGTGTGTGGGTGCCTGTGTGTGTGTGTCTGGTTGTGGGTGTCTATGTGTGGGTGCCTGTGGGTGTGTGTCGGTGTGTGGGTGCCTGTGTGTGTGTGTCGGTGTGTGGGTGCCTGTGGGTGTGTGTCGGTGTGTGGGTGTCTATGTGTGGGTGCCTGTGTGTGTGTGTCTGTGTGTGGGTGCCTGTGGGTGTGTGTCGGTGTGTGGGTGTCTACGTGTGGGTGCCTGTGGGTGTGTGTCGGTGTGTGGCTGTCTATGTGTGGGTGCCTGTGGGTGTGTGTCGGTGTGTGGGTGCCTGTGGGTGTGTGTCGCTGTTTGGGTGCCTGTGGGTGTGTGTCGGTGTGTGGGTGTCTATGTGTGAGTGCCTGTGGGTGTGTGTCGGTGTGTGGGTGCCTGTGGGTGTGTGTCGGTGTGTGGGTGTCTATGTGTGGGTGCCTGTGGGTGTGTGTCGGTGTGTGGGTGTCTATGTGTGGGTGCCTATGGGTATGTGTCGGTGTGTGGGTGTCTATGTGTGGGTGCCTGTGGGTGTGTGTCGGTGTGTGGGTGCCTGTGGGTGTGTGTCGGTGTGTGGGTGCCTGTGGGTGTGTGTGGTCACTGCACCAACAGGCTTCAACTTTTGGGCACCCACTTTTAGCCATTTGATTCAGGTACCAGAGAATTGCTGATGGTGATGTAATTGTCCACAGCATGATTCATTGGAGAAGAAAATCACAAAATTTATTGTCTCACAACTTGGTGTCAAAGTAACAATGAGGTTAAGAATGTTCACTGTTAATTGCAAATGTTGCGGCAACTTCAGGTGGTCAGTGGTTGTATGGTTAAATGAAGAATCCAATTGTTGCTGTCTGAGTTGTTTCGTTCTACCATTAGTTTTAAAGAAACTCATCATCTCACTGTCTGATTCACTAATGAAATGCACTGAGAAATTGCTGTATTTGTGCTTAGATAAGAACTAAGTTCACCGCAGAAACATAGAGCTGGTCTGAAGTAACAAAAGAGCAGCCTGTTATGGATCCATGTAAGGTTTGTGCATATATAATTAAGCCTGGATTGGCTGTCAGAGAGTCCTCCAACAATGTGCTAAGCATTAATTACTGCAGTGCTGAAAATTAACTATTAGAAATGCAGAGTCTCATTCCTTCAGGCTTTTGCCATTGTTGGACAATTAAAAAATGTTGAATTTAAAACTGCAAGTTTTAAAAAAAACTTTTACTTTCATTGTTCTCCCTCACTTAATCCAACCTTTCTTTCTCTCCCTTTATTTCTTTTTCTGTAACTGCATTGACACTTCCTTCTCAGTCCTCGCATTGCTGTTTCACAATCCTTCAATCTGATTGGTTAAGGAGATACACGGTTCCTTCCCTTGTCCCCTGACACCCTGGGCCGGATTTTGTGGCCCCGATTTGTGACCACTTGGAGTTGGGTTGGAGACAAAAATGGCGGCTGGGAGGCCGATCCACAAGTCCTGCCCAGCTTTCAATCGCCTGCTGTTTTCAGTGCTGCGGAGAAGGGGGCAGGTCAGGAATGCCACACTCTTCTGTTTGGAACTTGCCAGCGCCATTCTGGAAATGGGCATTTCAGAACTTCTAAAATTTTCAGCAAGGCTGCTATGTTTTGGAAGCCGTTCTAAGCCACACCTTGTGAGTGGAGATTTGAACCATGGATTGGAGATGGGAACAGTGGGTGGGGAAAAATGGTATTGTCTCCTTTACAGTTCATTATGCAATGCTGTGCCCAGAGTTATGTTTGTGTATACTAGTGTAATTGACAGTGCTGAGATTGGGAAAGGTAGGTGACCATTAAATAACAAGGTTGCCAGGTTGTTACTTCCAACAAGTGATAGGCTGTCAAGTGAAAGAACAGCATTGTAAAAGTGGAAAAGTCTTCAGATGCAGTGGAATAGACCATGCACTGGATAAAGTGTTATCCTGCATTATAAAATATTGAAAGCATAGCCCAGTATGAGATGAAAAGCTAATTGGTTGAACCATTCCCATGGGTTTAATTCATTCTTTAAAGAAGATCTCAGCCATCTGTTTGGCTGTCTCAAAGCTTTGACAGATGTAAGCTTTTGGCTGTCATCTAAATCACCAAGAGATTCTACACTGCAGCATTTGTTTACACAACTGTGCTGGGGCATGTGTGTTTGATGGCTTGACCGCACCACTCCCCTTCCCCCCCAAACCTCTAATGGATTCTGCAGCGTGGGGTTTGTTTACACAGCTTTCGAAGGAAGTGTTTTTTTTATTTAATAGATTTATGAACTTCTAAGAGGATAATGCCTATTCAAGTAATGTTTATATATTTTGATAGACTTGTGAACTTCTAAGGGGATAATGGCTTTTCATTGCCTATTCAAATAACATTTGTTAATTTTGACAGATTCATGGGCTTTTCGAAGACTTCCAAATTCTATTAAAGGGCTCGTGAGTTCTGTATAAGACTGGATATTGGATGATTAAGTGAGGATGGGCGATGTGGGCAAGAGGATGGAGAGGGGGTGAGGGCTTGGGAGGGTAGGGCTTCACACTGATTTATTGAAGTGGGTTGATTTCTCAGGGAATGGACGCAGGTCTCCTCCGTCTCCACTTACTCTGGCGGGGGGTCTGACTCCAGGCTGACCCTGCTTCCGATGGAGGAACGTTCTGCTGGCTGGCACTGCCAGGTGGACATGGCACTGAGAGGCATCATGAAAGTTCCAGACTCCTGATTTCCACCTCATGATGTAAATCTGACATTACCCATGCTGTGACGTTATGAACTTAATGACAAGCCTATCTGATAGCTGGCACTGTTCAATTCACACTTTCAGCAAATTATATTCATTTAAGATTCTGAGGCGGCTTGTCAGGGTAAATGTTTAGAGATTGTTTCCCGTGGTTGGAGAGTTGAGAACAAAGGGGCACAGTCTTAGGACAAGGTGTCAGTGGTTTAAGACTGAGGGTGAGAAGGTGTTTTTTTTCACTCAATTCTTTACTCCCAAAGTCTGTGGATGCTCATTTGTTAAGTACATCCAAGGCTGAGACACACCGTGTTTTGGGCGTTAGGGGAATGAAGGGATATGGGAATCAGGTGGGAAAGGGATTTGAGGTCGAGGAACAGCTGTGATCTTATTGAATAGCAGTGCAAGTTTGAGGGGCCTAATGGCCTACTGCTGCTCCAATTTCTTATGTTCTTAGATGTAAATCTTTAGCCTTGTACTAACTCATACAGTTACCCCTCAATTTATAAATGCTAATATTAAAGTGACACTATTTAATTTGAAATAACTTAGCTGCAAATGGAAACTAATGTCTTAAACACAAAAATGTTACTGTACATCTGACTAAAATAAGCTCAGGTTTATGATTTGGGCTGTATTTTGAGGGAGTGAAGGGAAAATTAACATCACAGACTCACATTGTTACAAATACGGAAAATTGAAGATATTTTACTTTTCATCACTCTTCAAGTTCGTGAGGAGTTTGGACAGAGTGGTTAGGGAGAAACTGTTCGCACCCATGAAAAGATCAAGAACAAGAGGGCACAGATTTAAAATAATCGGCAAAAGCAGCAAAAGTGACGTGAAGAAAAATGTTTTCATGCAGCAAGTGGTTAATGTCTGGAATGTACTGCCTGAGGTTGTGGCGGAAGCAGGTTCAATCGAGGCATTCAAAAGGGAACTAGACTGTTATCTGAAAAGAAAGAATGTGCAGGGCTATGGGGAGAAGGCGGGAGATTAGCACTGAGTGATTTGCTCATTTGGAGAGCTGGTGCAGACACGAATGGCCTCCTTCTGCACTGTGACAACTCTGCGATTATGTGACTTGTGTCCCTCAACCCAATGAGAACAAATGGTAAAACAAAATTCGTGTTCTGGATAGGAAATATATTGCATGTATGAAGTGCATACATCCATGTTCCATTGGTGTAGATCCTTGAGGAGTGCATAATGCAGTGTGAGGCACTGGAAGACGGAACAAAGTCTCTGAAAGAATCCTTGATTATGAAACGTATCAGTGATTTCCCCTGTGCAAACCTTCTTTATCTTATTTTGATGGATGGGCACAGACTCATCTGCTTATCACGAAATAATGTGTGCCTCATGGAACTCTTTCAGCAGGTTATACTGCTGCATGATAAGTAAAGAAACACCAACATCTCACTAATTTCAAATCAAATCAACAAATCTCTTGGGTTCACCTTGTAAGCTGTTGTAAATTATCAAATTAAACGGCAAAAACAAAATATTATTGGAAAAACTTCAGATTACCTTCTGAAGGTAATGTAAGAAGCTTCATCAGAGTGATCTTCCCATTGTGAGATTTGATTTTGATTGAGCGAGTGGTTAAAAAGTTTAAAATAAATGTTACGATACGTGTAACGGATTCAAAACAAATTAAAGAAGGAAAGGTTCTGCCCACCTACCAGTGGCTCAGATGGTAACTCCATCATCTGGTCTCATACTAAGGCGAACAAACCAGGTTCAATACTTGATCTGTGCTGTGTTAGCTAACCTCAGATAGAGTGCATGATAGATTGTCGCAACTAGTAACCTTGGGATTGGGAGTGGGGATTGGAAGGAAAAAAGAATCAGTCAGGGTTTTCATTCAAGGTTGCAACCCAGTGACTGCTGTGCCAGCATCGAGTTAGAACACAATCAGGTGCAGCAGTGATGCCTCAATGGTTGAATTGCCTTTTGGCACTCAATACCTGGGCAAGAATCTTTACTTGGTTAAAGAATCAGAAAGCTTTGGGCACACAGGCTTCAGAATGTGTCAGGCTTTCAGAAAGGAAAGAGAAGAACAGGAAACAAATTGCCAGTCTTGGCGATTATTATTATACTACACCAAAAAAAAACAGCTGTTGTTGTAGTAAGATCACAAAGTGGGAAAGGTGGGTCTTTATATATAGGCTGTTATGTACAGGGATGAGAGAGAACTACTGAAACTCCTGCTCCCTTCCCTTACTGTCTGTCATCAGTGAGTTTTGAAAAGGAAGATGCGAATGCATCTTAACACCTGAGTGTATGGACAATTTGAAGAGCCAGCAGCAAGCTTTTCACAGGATTAAATAAAGAGAATTACTTATTCAGGTGTTCACGCCCAAAGTTTAATGCTATGTCATTCACTCACCCCACACACACACACACACACACACACACACTCATAAGGAAAAATGCAGTTGAATAGAATGGTGCACTTTTACAAGTTGTAAACAAAAGAATTGTTCATAATTCACACGGTTGGCTCATCTTGGCAAACAGTAGGCATTCCAAGCCCGCTGGAGAACGTGTTTCACTCCTGAAGGGTATTGTAGGTGGATTCAATAGCCAGAGTCCTATAGCAGAATTGTTGCAGGATTCCCTCAAAGTGATGGATTTTGAGCAGGTAAGAAAGTTAGTTACTTGTACTCTTCTTACCAGGTGGTCACTTTTCTGACTGGTGGACTTAAAGAAGGAAGAGACTTAGACAACTTACAATGTTGCAGTCCCCAGTTATTGAAGGTGGAGATGTTGCTGCCCTTTCTGCTTCAGTTGTTCTGTTTTCTGCAGAGAACATTTACAGCTTTTCTTTAAAAAGGGCAACCGACACGGCTGCCTTAACATATGGTCCTTCACAGCTCCCTTCCAAATATGGTGTTAGGCTCAAGTTAATTAGCCACAGCCGGGGTGTGTCTCTTTTTGCAGCCACTCACCCTGTGTGTCTGAGACAACTGCCATCTTTTGTTCTGAAAGAACCCATTCAAGTCAGGAAATCTCTTCTGGATGGTCTCAGGAGATGGATATTGACGCTTTGTTTGGAAGGTGTTCTTTTGTCCCTTCGAGATAGTGTGGTGGTCTGACTCCTCACACCAAGTCAGGTCACTCCTGACAGCCATTTTTTTTGCAGCGTTTTAACATCCGTTTTTAAAAGAAAAGTCAGTTATATGAGAGTCCAAACTGATTGCAGATTATGTTTTAAAAGTTATGGAAAGGACATGCCTTTACTGGGCAATGACAATGCAGATAGATCATCAGGCCCCAAATGCAATTTTGAACAGAAGCCTGTTTGACAAACCTGATGTGACCAATCAGAAAAATAATGTAGGCTCATAAGAATGACAAGAAAGGGGAGTGTTTTTTTTTTAAGTTTCCTTGTGGGACTACATGGAGCATGGACACTCCTATAGGTTCCATGTGGAAAACCTTGGCCTCCCTGCCACAGGCCTCTTTCACCACTTTCCCTCCCTCGACACCAAGATCCTCCCAAACTCCCTCTCGAGTCACATGTCAGAGTCCAATCCTTAGGGTCCTGGAGTTGAAGCCTCCTATCAGGTGACATTCCACTCTAGCCTGTAACTGTCAGACTACACAAAGAGCGTCCAGCAGTTAAAGTCTCCCAGGCATCATCTTGCCGAGGTGGCCTGTGTAGTTTGCTGTCTCCCTCGACCGCCACCCACATGACTCTGGCTCAGATTTAGAATCAGGGCTCTAGAACCTCAGTCATCCTTGTGGCCTCCTTGAACACAGCTTGTGCTATTTTAACACCCAAAAACTTCCCCTAGTACAGTCACAGCTCAGAAGCAGATATGAGTCTTATCCCATCAGTTTGTAGTGGATTCAGATACAGGTCACAGAGGATGTATCACTGCCATTTCCACTCCCACACCCAAGAATTATTTTCAACTCATGTCTTAGCAATGATTAGGGTCATATCCTGTTTGTTTTAAGTTTCTTTTTTTGACTCCCACGCAATCCAACTAGTGGGAACCTGTGTACAGCTGAGTGAGACTGGTACTACTGCATTATCCATGTGGGAAATAGGAGAATGGAGGGCAGGTGACAGCCATGTTTCCGGGCTTCATCCTTAATTTTACCTGCTGATAAAATTGCCTGAGACTGCATATAGGATAAAGGTAATTGACAGGAGGGCGAAAATCCACATTACTAGGACTACGTTCTGTATTATTAAAGTCATCATGAGTTGTCCTCCAGGCCTGAAGACCCTGGAAACACAAAGTAAAGAACCAAAATTTCTCCCACACCATGAATTATTCACATTAATTTTTCTCATTGTTGTCCCTTTCCTCCTTGTAATTTCAATTCAGAGCGTCAACCTTGCCAGCTGGTAATTGCCAGGTAGTTTTGTAACTCAGTTACATCCCACTGCATGGGACTTCTTTTCTGATATTGTTAGATGAAAGATTTCACATTCTCTGAGAAATTCTAAGGCTCAGCAAGATACTAGGTGGTGGATTCAAGGCAGTAATCCTGGAGGAAGCTAACTTTCTTTCTTTAGGAGTACAAATGGGCTGGCACAAAAATCTGTTTGCTGGGACCACAAGAGCTTACCCCAAAAAAAGTGGGATTTTAATGCAAGTGGGTGGATTGTAGATTTCTTTCAGCCCCACAGATCTGGTTTTGCTCAATTTTATTTGGACTTTGATGATTTCCATCTATTGCAGCAAAAGATTCTAACGCTTCATATTTGACATTGCTTTTGTCAGGGGCAATCAAGAAGGATTTCAACATAATTAGCACCAAGGAAGGATAGTCAGATATTTTAACTCATCCATTCAGAAAATTCCTACATTCTCCCATTATGGGCACCTATATTTTTTCCAGGATTTTGTTTTTGCCTTGAATGCCCTGTCCAGAAATCCATTCCAAATATCAATCGCTTTTTGTTTGAAGAAGAGATTCCTAATTAGTTCTGAGTTTGCCTTTCTTCACTTTAAACTCACAACTCGTTGTCCTATTTTGTTGGTTCAGTTTGAAATAATTTTCCATATTTATCCCATAAATTGCTATTTTAAATGTCTATGAGCTCATCTTTTAGTCACTTGTTGCAAGCTTGAAAAGCTGAAATTTCTCTGGTCTTTCCTCATATCTCAGTCCTTCAAATGCTAGAGATCAACTGCGTGACTCCTATTTGCTTTTTTTTTACCAAGGGTAGGATGTTTTCTTTGTGTCCAGAACTTAAGGTGAGTGGTTTGACCAAAACAATATAATTTGCCCTAAAATGAACAGTATTACTTTGGAAGGATAGTCCAGCATCCTATTCGGATCATGCATCCACCAAAATTTACTCTCACAGTCACATCTCCTTCCTCAGCAACTATCTCCAGCTTTGACTTATTGTACAAGAGTCAAACTGAAATTCAACCCCCCATGTTTCAGAAGCATCCACAATTACAGATAGCTTCGAGGTATTCAGTGAATCATTGTTCTCGCCACATCCTGAGATCCACACTCAACACCTTGTGCCACCACATATATTTTCTTGACCTCTCTCTTCAGCAGCACTGACTCACTCTGTGTTGTCCTGGCCACAGTTCCATTTCATCCTTCACCTCATCTGATGGTTTAACAAAAAAAAAAAAATTTGCCCTTTCAGGAGTCAAAGATCACAAATTTCAACAACTCTTGGATACCAGCAACACCGCCCCACCCTCACCCGAATCCTATTTTGTTCTGAGCCCATTCCTTTGGTTAATCTCACCCCTTGCTGTATTTTTAGTATCCTCTCTGACCCTCCCCTCTCTCACCCTGAATGATCAGCAAGGGCTCAGCATTATGTCCCCACCTCAATGAATTCTGAGCCCGCCACAGCACTGAGCTCTTTTTCCTCATCTTAGCCTCGATACCCCTACCTTCGGCATGAGCCTTCTACACACACAATGGACTCTTTCTCCTGTCTTCAGGGTTCTAGTTCCACTTGCACGCCTCCCTTTGGCCTCTTATCCTCTCATTGTGAACTGCTGGCTTGATATTGGTCATCTTAACTCTTCTATTCTACTCAGATTTGCATTAAGTGTGGTAGTGGGCAGGTAAACAATGTTTTACCTGCTGGCCGCAATGGCAGCTTTGCTCGCCACATCATCCCAAACCCGCCGCATTAATAATGCATTCCCGGGATACACCCCGTTTCAATGGTGGGCGAGAATCAATTCGCCTGCCACCCTGTCACCTCGCCGGGCACCACATTTGAAGTACAGCCACGCTTGGTACTTCCAGCCCAGGACTGCTGCAAAGAAACCATAGCCCCAAAAGGCAAGAAGATTGCAGCCCCTGAGCGCCTTTTGGACACTGTGGAGGCCACTGTGATGTCCTCTACACTCGCTCTGTTCGCAAGAGGGGCGGTTACATTAACACTTGGTCTTGGTAGGCGATGGCAGTGGTGGTCAGTGCCAGTGCTACACAGAAGAGGTTGGCCATCCAATGCAGATAGAGGGTGAATGATCTCATCAATGCAGCCAGGGTAAGGCAACCATCTCATCACTCTAAACTCACACACACACAAGGCCATCACACATTCACTGGCATCTCACTCATTGCCAATGCAAGGGACATCACCACTCACTCTCTCACACACACACCCTCACATCTCCATCTGGCCTCATCTCCTCTGGAGACTGCCCCCTCAGCCCTCATCAACTTGAAGCCACTTGCACAGATCAACATGTTCCCCCACACACACCGTGGGATACCCCCCTTCCCCAGTACAGCCCTTGTCCTGCAGCCTCTTCCCTTGCCTGAGGCCACTTCTCCCCCTTCCCCAAGCAAGCCCTTGCCCTGCAGCCATTGAGAAGCCACCCAAATATGGCTGATCTGGTAGGTAGAGACCTGTCCATGAGCCCCCCCTAAAAGTGATGTGGTGCTGCCTGTGAAGCCTGGCGCTGGTGACTGTGAGTGCTGCCCAAAGCAAGGGAGGCAAACACACCTCAAAGTCCCGAGTGAAGTGCAGCTGACCAGGTGCACACCTTATATATGCTGTTGTGAAACTTGTCGGCATGGCCGGCGATCTAGCGGAGTGGGGGGGTGGTGGGGAATGAGTCCGGCGGGCTGTCCTTATATATGATATGCTGATGCATTAAAATGAGGTTCCCAACATCCGACGTTGGGAAACATGGACTGCCATTGTTGGATGGAGTGGACAGTCACAAACCAGTTTCACGACATTGTGAAACCGATTTTCGTCCTCGCCAGATTGTCCACTCATGCCACCGAACATGCCCGACACTGGCGGGCACAGAAAATCCTGGCCATTAACTCTAACTTACCTCCCTCTGAACTTGCAGCTTTCTGTTCTCTCAGGTCCTACCCCAACATTGTTATACAAACTGCTAGAATGGGGTTGCTGTTGTTTGGCAAACTAACCTCTACCTATTGGAGGCTTACACCAACTTTCCGACACCACCTCCTGTCTCCCCCCGGATCATGACCCCAACAACATGACCACTTTTTCCCAGGCTATCACTGACTCCATCTCTTTTGGAGATCTTCCCTCCATGGCTTCCAACCTCATAGCCCCCAACCCCACACAGTCTTTTCTTATTTCCTTCCCAGGATCCATAAACAGCTCTGGTAGACATGGGTTCAGCATGTTCTGGTGCCATGGAACCTATTTCTTCAATTACCCAGTGTCTTCCTACTTTCACTCATGATTCTTTCAATGCCTTCAGTGTCTCCTTTTCACCATGGACATCGAATCCCAAACCCACCAGGATGATCCGAGAGATCTCTGTTTCTTCCTTAAACAAAGCCCCAGCCAACCCCCAGTCCACCACCACCCACTCCCACCTGGCTGAATTGATTCTCACATAGAACAATCTCTCCTTTGACTCCACTCACTTCCTTCCTAAAAGGTGTTGCTATGGGTAATCAATGGGTATTGGTTATGAACCAATACTCACTATAAACACACTGACTCCCACAGCTACCTTTACTATACCTCTCCCAGCCCGCTTCTTGGAAGGATTCTGTTGCATTTGTTCTGATGAACCTTCCATAGCAGCATTTATGATATGTCTTCTTTTGCCTCGACCAAGCATTTCACTGCACTGTAGTTGACAAAGGCCTTGTCCGTCTCTATTCCTTTTCTCACATTTCTGAAATCGCCCCTTCCTCTCCCTCGCAGGACCATGATAAGGTCCCCTTGTTCTCACCATCCAGCCCACCAGCCTGCACATTCAATTCATCATCCTCCTCCACTTCTGACAGCGAGAAGCCATCATCAAAGGCATCCTCCCCTCCCCTCCCCTTTCAGGCTTCCGAAGGGACCATACTCTCCAGGACAACTTGATTCACTCCACTGGCCACCCCACAAACACCCTCACTCCGTCCCACTGCATATTCCCACACAAGCACAGGAGGTGCATCATTTGCCTATTTACTTCCTGGTCCCACTGTCCAAGGCATGAAACACACCTTCCGGGTGAAACAGTGATTTCAATGTAATTTATGTATATGTACTCATGCTGCAGCCTGCCCTATACTGGGGAGATTAAATGCAGATTGGGTGGATTGGTTTGTGGAACACCTCCCTTTAGTCTGCTAGTGAGATTCTGACCTTCCAGCCGCCTGTCCTTTGAGTTCTCTGACTTCTTTGTCCATTGTCTGATACTGTTCCAATGAAGCTCAACAGAAGCCAAAGGAACAGAACCCTATCTTTCCATTAGGCATTCTACTGCCTTTCAGATTCAATATTGAGTTCAACATTTTCGGACCATACCCTTTGCTCCCATTTTTTTAGACGGCAGCTGTTGGTGATGATTCTGCTGTCAGTTTACCACCTCTTCTAGGCATATTTTTTGTTTCTTTACTTGTCGCATTATCATTTCCTTTTCTCTTGCATCATCATCCCTTCTGTCATTTAATACCTCCTGCCTTCCATCCTATCACAGACCTTCCTTTTTGCCTATTTCTCCATCTCCTCTGTCCTTGATAAGAATCTCTAACGTTTTCCAGTTTTGATGAATGGTCATTAACTTGAAACATTAACTCTGTTTGTCTTTCCACAGATGCTGTCTGACCTACTGGGTATATCTAGTATTTTCCATTTATTCTGTTTACTTTGTTGATTGCTGTTCCTTCATGGTTGGACATGTTGATTAAAAAGACTAAAGGAGAAGATGAAACAAATAAGGGGACAGAGATTAGTTTGATGCCTGGTTCAGCTTTTAAATACCCAAATATTTCAGAGGGAAAGCAAGCCTGAGGTAGATAACATCTACAGTTTGGAGTTTCTGGTAAATAATGAGTTACAAAAGAAGTCTATGTGGTGAGTCAAACTAAGGCCATGTGTGGCTGCTCCAGTTGTTCAGATGGATGTTGAAAATTCCATTAGATAGTTCAAAGAAGTGTAGGGAGTTCTCTGGTGTCCCAATGAACAATCCTTTCTCAACCAAAAAAGAATAATTTTATCATTCATCTTGCTGCTGCTTGTGGAATATTGCTGTGTGCAGAATAGCCACAGGATTTCACTGTGTGATAAGAAATACTGCACTTCAAAGTAAATTGTGCGAATGAAGCACTTTGGGACAGCTCTGAGAGGTGTGATAAACCTCTCCATGAATACAAGGCTTCTTTATCCTAAACTAGATATATACAAATCCTGCAATAAGATGATGAGTGAGACCCACTGTATAAGACCCACAGTGTCTTACAAAAACTCCTAATGTCACATGCAGTCCCCTCAATGTTATGAGAAAGATTGGGGGAATTCAATTTTGTGTGAATAGCAAAAACATGGCCGGACTAAGCTGATTGCATGGGTAGTGGAGAAACCGCAAAGGACTTTACATTCAATTATGTACTTTTAAAGTGTTGTCATGTAGGAGATACTGCGGCTAATTTTCAAAAAGTAAAGCCCCACAAACAGCAATGAGATAATCTATTTTAGTGATGTTGGTTGAGGGTAAACATTGGCCAGGACACTCACTAAGTTTTGTGAGGCAAGGCCCTTCCTGTTGACTATCTTAGTAAGGGGTAAGCTTAGTAAGTAAGCACAGTGCCTGCATTTTGATCACTAAATTGAGTGAAGCAGCATTTCCTAAAGGACTGCAACTCAACTTCAAAAGAAGTTCAGAATTTTTATTCTTTGCACTGAAAGAAAGTTTAAAAAAAGTCTCAGATTCTGTAATTTGAGATTCCCATATTCAGTAATGTTTTTCTGAAGGCTTTCTTCTGGCAGTGTAGTAAAGAATTCATTGGTGTGGAATGGCCACTGCTGAACTATAAATAGAAACAGTGTGAATGGAGATAGCTGAATGCATTCTCCCAGCTCCATTGAATTTCTTGTGCATTTGTGTTCAATGGCATTGTAACAAGTGCCAAGAATTGTACATAGGAGGTTTTTCTCTCCTGCACTCTAAGGGAGATGACTTACATTTACTCGAACATTTACTCTTTCTCATGATGCCCTGTCACACAACACAAGCTGTGGGGCACAATAGTAGTTGGACTGTGTTTGTTTGAAATTTACCTCACAACAAGCTCTTTCAGCTTAGTTCAGTCCAGTTTTGTTTTTTAGAGCCAAGTTTCCTGTTCCACAAAAGACCAGGGAAGTCATTCAGATGGTTTGGAATGTTTTGAAGGGCCATTCCCCAAACCATGGCAAAGCTGTTTATGACTTCTTGGCTCCTCCTGTGCCAGTTTTTTCACTGTGCACATCATTTCTGAAGGGAACTGTGTGCTGCCTTCAGACTCATCATGAATAAGATTAGTGTTCTGGTCATCTTTGAGAACTATGTCAAAGTTTGTGTCATTGATATGTAAGATCAGTCAAATTTTCTGTCAACATTCATTAGTTTTATGAAGGAATTGAGAGAAATTAATTTCAGTTTCTGGACCCACAACCTCCATTCATTAATTTTACACTTATATCAAGACGTTAAGCAGCAGAACCTATTCTTTGGAGTGACATTTTCATTTATTGGTTGAAGGACCCACTGGAGATAATTATTACATGAACTCTATACCCTATATGAAATTAGATAGTTGAATTAACACAATGAGAATTCAATTACTATCTTTTTTACAACAAGCTTCCTAGAAATGGGTTTGTTCCTGACTTTGGACATGAGCTCCATCATGGCCATGAACAGTCATGCCAAAACCAATGAGCACGAGGATCGCAGGAAATACTCTCTCATGTTGTAATCGGAATATGATCAGTGTGTTACGGACACAGTTGTGTCCTCTGAAGCAGCGCGTCAGTCACCGGGCAAGGACGCCAGCACCATGATTGAGCCCAAAGTGATTTTGGGGGAGGGAAGTCGTGCAGCCTCATAACCAACAGCTTATCCAACTGCACATTCAGCAAGTTAAAAAATGTTTCACTTACCATTTTGCTGGCAGCCTCCAGTGGTCCCCTTAAAAACTGCTGGTTTGACTTTTCTTCTGAGAAGATCGACAGCAGTGTGTACAGTGTAGGCTATGGTCAGTTGGAATTTCCAGAGATGGGAGTTAGGCCCTTAATTTGTTCATGCATGGACTTAAGGCCAGTTTCAGGTGCCTTGACCATTGTGGCTTGTGGTGAATACTTGGACTAAATGTAAGCAAGTGACACCTTTTTTACCCACAGTTAGTCTGAAAATGGCTACTGTCCAATTTCTGGGCCATTGTTTTTGCTGTGCAGTTAGTTTAAACAGATACAGCATCAAGTATAGATTTATTTTCTGAAAAGTCACAAAACAATGACCTCACAAGCCCTAATTAGTTAGGCTTTGTAGCTGATAGTTAAAATAGCAATCTTGCAGCAAAAGTGGGTATAAAAAGAGAAGTGGAGTGCAACCACTGTGATCCAGCCAAGTAGAAAATGACTTCTTTCATCCATATGATCAAAAGGACCCTAATTGCCAGAAATAGCCAGTCATTGACTAAGGCTTTGAAGAGCTACTGATACTTTTTCCAGAGCGTATGCAGAAATTCATGCTTTGTTGCAGTCAAGATTTTATTATCCACAAGTGGCAAATTATCCCAATGGATCTCTTTGAAGAGATCTCATCCATTTTTGGCACAAATATATAAAATTTATGTCCTTGATGAGTTTAGTTTCTTGGATAGTTATTGGGTTTAAGCATGAGAAATAGGACTGTTTAAAGGATACTTTACACATTTAGTTTATTGATTTGGTTGGTGGGATTTAATTGACAATAATGATCACTTGATTCAAAACACGTTTTATTTGAAAAGAGAATAAGTCACTGTATACTAGTTACTCTCACTCACTTTCCCAAAACTGCTTTATCCAACTCAGGATCATGGGGAGTTGGAGCCTATCCTGACAGGTGATGGGCACTGGCAGGGTACACCAGTCCATCACAGGGCACACACTCACACTAAGGAGCACTTCACTGTATCTAATCCACCTAACCGACACATCTTTGGACAGTGGGAGGAAACCAGGATACCTAGGGGAAACCCACCCAGACACAGGGAGAACGTGCAAACTCCACACAGGCAGACACCTGAGGTCAGGATTAAACCCAGGTCCCTGGAGCTGTGAGGCAGCAGCACTAACCACTGCGCCACCCAGGCCAGTTACTATTTACCTGAATTAAGGATAATGCAAAGACTTTTTGTGAGCTGCTACTTGCAGGGTAGATTTGTTCCCTATGCTACCAAAGTGACAATGACAACATAGTTAAGGAAACAAAGGAGGTTAAACATCTCTCTTTAAAATGGGGACAAATGTTCCCTTGTTCACATCAGATCTAACACACATAAGATTCAAGATACTAATGAATAGACTCCAAAGAAACTTTTAGAAGAACAGCATTGAACTGTTCTAATGTGATTAGAGCCTGAAATGGAGAAAGGAATGATAATAATGTAGGTTATTAAATATTAAATGATATTTGATAGAGTGATGTGAGATAATATATAACAGGGCTAAAAATAAAAAGTACAAAATTAAGGATATATTATTAAGTAAGGTTAGTTAGGAAAAGATCTAAGTGTAACAGTTTTTCAAGCATATGTCTTTTCCTCAAAACCAATACAAACTACATATCTCTGTTCGATGGTACAGAGGTAACATGAACATTGGGCCAAATTTTACACAGGCAATTTTGGGGGCATTTTAATGGCTGTCATGTCTTTAATTGGCTTGAGGCGGGCCTTCTGTCTCCCCCAATGGAGAGGAAGTTCCACCTCCGAGATCTGCTGGACACTCAAATGGCTGGCAGCTCTCTTTTCCCAGAGGTGCCACTGGGAGCAGTGGCCACTGCTGGTACTCCCTTCTTAAACAGGAGGGTTACATTAGTGATTTTCCAGTCCTCTGGGACCCTCCCTGACTCCAGTGATTCCTGAAAGATCACCACTAACGCCTCCACTATCTCTTCAGCTATCTCCTTCAGAACTCTGGGGTGTAATCCATCTGGTCCAGGTGATTTATCCACCTTCAGACCTTTCAGTTTTCCTAGCTCCTTCTCCTTGGTAATGGCCATCATACTCACCTATGCCCCCCCGACTCTCTTGAATTTTGGGGATGTTACTTGCGTCTTCCACCGTGAAGACTGACGCAAAGTACCTATTCAATTCCTCCGCCATTTCTTTGTTCCCCACTACTACTTCTCCAGCATCATTTTCCAGCGGCCCAATATCCACTTTTGCCTCTCTCTTATCCTTTATATATCTAAAAAATCTCTTGCAATCTTCTTTTATATTACTGGCTAGTTTACCCTCATATTTAATCTTCTCCCTCCTTATTTCTTCTTTCGTTGTCCTCTGTTGGTCTTTGTAGGCTTCCCAATCCCCTGGTTCCCCACTGCTCTTCGCCACATTGTATGCATTCTCTTTAGCTTTTATGCTGTCCCTGACTTCCCTTGTCAGCCATGGTTGCCTCGTCCTCCCTTTAGCAAACTTCTTCTTCCTAGGGATGAATTTTTGCTGTGTCTCCCAAAGCGTGCATTGAGGTGCATGTTGGCTGGAGCAGGTGCTGAAATAAGCTGGTAAAAGGGAATTTTACCCGGGTAAGAATGGCACAAGATGACAGAGCCTACGCTCCAAAACTTTCCAACACTGCACTGGAGGCTTTAGTGTAGGAGGTGGAGAGCAGAAGAAATGTTATTTATCTACAGGAGGCCTCTAGGCACTGCAGACAAACTCTTTAAAGGCAGTGAGATCAGGTAGCCATCGAGGTCAATACTGAGGTTCTAACCAGAGGACCTAATGTGATGTCACAAGTAGTTCAATGGCCTCACATGAGTGCTCAAGGTCAGTGAAAGTATCTTCAAATATCCTACCAACTGCCCTCCTAACCTCACACACTGCTCAATGAACCACCCCTCCATTGTTCACCTATAACAATCTATCAAACATGACTCTTAGCTCGCATTCATAGTTTCACCTCACTTTCACACGCTTAGCACTGCTGCAAGCCTCACACCCACGTCTCACATCTGCCAGCTATTAACCATGGACAACCACTTCAGCAAAACACATTGCACCACATTCATTGACACACTTTCCTCTCATCTGCAGGAAAAGGTGGTGCATAACTAGAGGAAGAAGCACTAACGGGTGGGAGACAGGTACGGCTACACGTTTTACCCCCATGAAGAAGGTGGTGTTTGCCATCATTGGAGCAGTCATGACTAAGCCTATGGGCAGTGGCAGAGCTGAAACTATCGAAGATGACTGTATGCTTACACTTAAAACTTTGTCTCCCATCCCTCTTCCCCCTCACAGCAGAGTACTACAGATGGAAGGTATCATGACTGCTGCCAGAATTGGCTTCCATGATACACTGCATATGGCCACACAGCAGCTGGATATTGAGGGGATGGAACCCCTTCTGGTTTAGGAAAAGCTGAGTTGAGACATGATGTCCACAAAGCAATGTGCATGCAGACATTGGCATCTTGCACCATGAAGAAGCCTGCCATCATCATGAAGCCATGTACTCACTCTGTCTGCTTCTCTCCAACAAGAGAGAATGGGATGCATTGAGCTCTCTTGTAATACAGAGCTTCAGTGGCCTTCATTATACAACACTGGATGGTGAACTGGGACATGTTTCAAATATTGCTTGCTACAGCCTGGAAGGAACTGAACATCTAAAAGCTAATAGCCAGGGTCACCGTCACTGAGCAGTGGTAATGCTGTCCTTACCCTGCTCAGAGACGCTGTAACTGTGCAGCAGGTTACATATTTTAACGAGGATGTCCATAATGAAGTGGAGACACCTGACACACAGTTTCTCACTGAGGTTTAAGTAGGAGAATGACTCCCTGACCACTCTGGGTGGATATGGCCTCCTAACTGAGAGTCTTTCTCTCCCTCCTCTCTCTTCCAGTAGCTTGTCCTGCTCTGGGTCATCTCTCCCTACCATGCTGTGGTCTAAGGGACACAAACTAATGTACCCATGGCTGGGAGCAAGTGGTTTGTGCAGAATCATTGAATTCCTATAACACATGCCACACCACTTTTATATTCTTTACAACTTTAACAACTCTGGAATTCACCAAACGCTCTTACAATTGTAGCAACAAGCAGTAAAAATCAGTCAGCAACTAACCTGAAAGTGGTTATTAATCTCTTTAAATAATCTTGGTGGAGTTTCTCCCTGTCGTTGAATGCATGTTCAGATCCCTGAGGTTAAGAAAGGGCAATGTTCAGAATGTTGAGCTTCAAAAAGATAGCAGCGCTGGTGTCAAAACAGTATTACTGGCTGATTGGTGCCCCGATCTGTCCAGTCTATATGCTTATGACAGACCCTTCCTGCAGAAAGACTGATGGCCTCACCAAAATGGCGACTGACCTGTCTGGCAGCAGAATTATGTGTGTATCATGGTGCTGAATTGGAAGACTAAAAGGGTCCTAGGGAGCCTAGACCAGGAACTTCAGCTATGTGGAGAGACTAGAGAATCTGTGATTGTTCTCCTTAGAGCAAGGAAGGTGAAGGAGAAATTCAACAGAAGTGTTCAAAATAATAATAATGCTTTTGTTAGAGAAAACAAGGAGATCCTCTTTCTATTGCTGAGAGAGTCGGTAACCAATTGACACAGGTTTAAGATAATTGCCCAAAGTACCAGAAATGGTTCCAGAAACCATATGAAAATAATTTTTTTTAAGGCAGCCAGTTTTTCTGATCTGGACTGTACTGCCTGTAAGGATGGTGGAAATAGAAATAGTTTCAGCAGAAATGTTCTGAAGGGGGTTAGAGATATACTTGAAAAGGAAAAATCTGTGGGTCCATGGGGAAAGAGAAAAGGAGTGAGATATAGGAAATAGGAAAGCTCTTGCAGGAGCCTCCACAGGCACAATGGGCTGCTGTTGAATTCTATGAACATCTCGGCTCTTCTCAATGGTGAAAGAAGACCGTATTTCTTCCCCGTTTGGTGCTTAAAATCACCAAACAAGCTATTTTCTGGGTAGACGCTGGGGGAGTAACAGTATCCAACTGGTTTCAATCCCAATACTGAAAATTGCCAATGATTTTAGTGGTACAGTGCTTCCCATTGGATTCAATGTTAAAATTAGTTTGGAACTGTAGAAAAAAAACACTAAAACATTGTACCTCGTAAGCTGAAATACCTTACGTTGCTAAATTCCTACAATGGTAAATGAAACAACTTTTAAAATAAAATAAGTGTTAAAATATAAAAGAAAAATGTAACTTTCTACTTGCAGTGTTTCCTGCTCGTGGCTGAAGCTGCCTCGCAAACCACCTTCTCCCTGACCCTCCTGGTCACTGCAGATCCTTCCTGCTCCCTGATCCTCCAACTGGTGGCCTCTACCCCACCCAACCCGCCCTCTCGCCAAACCTCCAGCTCCCTGACCCACCCTCTCACCGCCTCCCTCTCCTGAACCTGTTCCCGTTGAAGACCCAGATCTGACCCGCTGCGGAGTTCCGGGGTTGTGGAAGTGCAAAAGTCCCGATGGTGTAGGAGCGCTGAGCTGGGGCTGTTATAATCCGAGTGTTTTATTAAATGCTCCCGCTCGCCACTTCTGTCTCCTGTTACTGAGGCCCCTGGAGATGAGCGGCATTGGACTATAACAGCCCCGGCTCAGTGCTTCTGCACCATCGGAACTTTTGCACTTCCACAACCCCGGAACTCCCCATCCGGACAGATCTGGGTCTTCAATGGGAACAGGTTCAGGCGAGGGAAGCGAAGAGGGGGGTGAGTCAGGGGCCAGAATTATACATCCCAGGGGCCTGGCCTGTGTGGCCACAAAGCAGCATGAGATAATGTTGGGCGAGCGTCTTGAGGTCATCAAGCACTCGCACGCTATCTCACTCGGAGGGTGGGCCCGGTACTCGGAAGCATGCCCGCTGAAGATTAATCGGGCAATTAAGCCCATTAAGGAGGTGATTGAACGTGACCTTTCCCGGCCCGTCCATTTTTACGCTTGGCGGACGGGCCAATCGGCCGGGCGGCCTTCACATTTTTGCTCGAACCTCAATCCAGGGCGGGATGAAATCTCCGTGAGGGAGTAAAATTAAAAGAGATATCTGGGGACTTGTTTTTTTTTTTATGAGGAATGCATTCAGGTGCGTGACTGTGCTGCGTGGACATATTTTTGCTGTTTTGTTTATTCTGTGGAGGTCCTGCAGCTCCCGGAGGTATCTGTCTGCCTTCAGGGAGCTCAATGGAAGTGCTCACCAGCACCCACTGTGACCTTGGCGCTCACCCTCTTCCCACCCCCACCGGCAGTGCTGAGCCTTTCTCAGCACGGGTTTCACACTGGCTGGTCGTTAATTGGCCGGCGAGTGTGAAATCACTGTAGGGGTACGATCGTGGTGGGGGACCCGTTTCCCATCTGCACCCTGGCCCACAGATCGTGCGCACCAGACGAACAATAAATTCAGGCCAGAGAATATTTGGAGGGAGGGTGGGTCAGGGAGGGGGAGGTAGGGAGGGAGGGAGGGTCAGGGAGTGGGACGTTCGAAGAGAGGGTGGGTCAGGGAGTGGGAGGTTGGGAGAGAGGGTGGGTCAGGGAGTGGGTGGTTTGGGGAGAGGGAGGGTCAGGGAGGTGGAAGTTGGGAGAGGGGGTGGGTCAGGGAGAGGGAGGTTGGGAGAGAGGGTGAATTGGGGAGTGGGAGGTTTGGAGAGAGGGTAGGTCAGTGAGTGGGATGTTTGGAGGGAGGGTGGGACAGGGAGGGGGAGGTTAGGAGAGAGGGAGGGTCAGGGAAGGGGAGATTGGGAGAGAGGGTGGGTCAGGGAGTGGGAGTTTCGGAGAGAGGGTGGATCAGGGAGTGGGAGTTTCGGAGAGACGGTGGATCAGGGAAGGGGAGATTGGGAGAGAGGGTGGGTCAGGGAGTGGGAGGTTTGGAGAGCGGGTGGGTCAGGCAGGTGGAGGTTTTGAGAGAGGGTGCATCAGGGAGAGGGAGGTTGGGAGAGAGGGTGGGTCGGGCAGGAGGAGGTTGGGAGAGAGGGTGGGTCAGGGGGTGGGAGGTTTGGAGAGAGGGTGGTTCAGGGAGGGGGAGGTTTGGAGAGAGGGTGAGTCGGGGAGGGGGAGGTTTGGAGAGGGGGAGGGTCAGGGAGTGGGAGATGTGGAGAGAGGGTGAGTTGGGCAGTTGGAGGTGCGCAGACAGGGTGGGTCAGACAGTGGGATGTATGAGAGAGTGTGGGCAGGTTGGGAGAGATGGTGGTTCAGGGAGGAGGAGATTGGGAGAGAGGCTGGGTCAGGGGGTGGGAGGTTGGGAGAGAGGCTGGGTCAGGGGGTGGGAGGTTTGGAGAGAGGGTGGGTCAGGGGGTGGGAGGTTTGGAGAGAGGGTGGGTCAGGGGGTGGGAGGTTTGGAGAGAGGGTGGGTCAGGGGGTGGGAGGTTTGGAGAGAGGGTGGTTCAGGGAGGGGGAGGTTTGGAGAGAGTGTAAGTCAGGGAGAGGGAGTTAGGGAGAGAGGGTGGGTCAGAGAGTGGGAGGTTTGGAGAGAGGGTGGGTCGGGGAGTGGGAGATGTGGAGAGATGGTGGGTTGGGGAGTGGGAGGTTTGGAGAGAGGGTGGGTCAGGGAGAGGGAGGTTTGGAGAGAGGGTGAATTGGGGAGTGGGAGGTTTGGAGAGTGGCTGGGTCGGAGAGTGGGAGATGTGGAGACAGGGTGGGTCAGGGAGTGGCATGTTTGGAGAGAAGGTGGGTCAGGGAGTGGGAGTTTGGAGAGAGGCTGGTCAAGGAGAGGGAGGTGTGGAGAGAGGGTGGGTCAGTGAGTGGGAGTTCGGAGAGAGGGTGGGTCAGGGAGTGGGAGGTTCGGGGAGAAGGTGGGTCAGGGTGTGGGAGGTGTGGAGAGAGGGTGAGTTGGGGAGTTGGAGGTGTGCAGACAGTGTGGGTCAGGATGTGGGATGTTTGGAGAGAGGGTGGGTCAGACAGTGGGATGTATGAGAGAGTGTGGGTCAGGGAAGGGGAGGTTGGGAGAGAGGCTGGGTCAGGGAATGGGTGGTTTGGAGAGAGGGTGAGTCGGGGAGTGGGAGGTTTGGGGAGAGGGTGAGTCGGGGAGTGGGAGGTTTGGAGAGAGGGAGGGTCAGCGAGTGGGGGTTCAGAGAGACGGTGGATCAGGGAAGGGGAGATTGGGAGAAAGGGTGGGTCAGGGAGTGGGAGGTTCGGAGAGAGGGTGGGTCAGGGAGTGGGAGGTTCGGGGAGAGGGTGGGTCAGTGAGTGGGAGTTTGGAGAGAGGGTGGGCTGGGGAGGTGGAGGTTGGGAGAGAGGGTGGGTCAGGGATTGGGAGGTTGGGAGAGAGGCTGGGTCGGGGAGTGGGAGACATGGAGAGAGGGAGGGTCAGCGAGTGGGGGGTTCGGAGTGACGGTGGATCAGGGAAGGGGAGATTGGGAGAGAGGGTGGGTCAGGGAGTGGGAGGTTCGGAGAGAGGGTCGGTCAAGGTGTGGGAGGTTTGGAGAGAGAGTTGGTCAGGGAGGGGGAGGTTGGGAGAGAGGGTGGGTAGGGAGTGGCAGGTGTGGAGAGAGGGTGTGTCAAGGAGAGGGAGGTTCGGAGAGAGGGTTTGTCAGAGAGAGGGAGGTGTGGAGAGAGGATGTGTCAGGGAGTGTGATGTTGGGAGAGAGGCTGGGTCGGGGAGTGGGGGATACGGAGAGTGGGTGGGACAGAGAGGTAGAGATTTGGAGTGAGGGTGGGTCAGGGAGTGCGAGGCGTTGAGAGAAGGTGAGTCGGTGACTGTGAGGTTCGCAGAGAGGGTGGATCAGGGAGGGGAAGTTGGGAGAGAGGTTGGGTCAGGGAGGGGGAGTTTGGGCGAGACGTTGGGTCAGGGAGTGGGAGGTTTGGAAAGAGGGTGGTTCAGGGAATGGGAGATGTGGAGAGAGGGTGTGTCAGGGAGCTGGTGGTTTGGGGAGAGTGGGGGTCAGGGTGGTGGAAGTTGGGAGAGGGGGTGGGTCAGGGAGTGGGAGATATGGAGAGGTGGTGGGTCGGGGAGTGGGAGGTCGGGAGAGAGGGTGGGTCAGGGAGTGGGAGATATGGAGAGGTGGTGGGTCGGGGAGTGGGAGGTCGGGAGAGAGGGTGGGTCAGGGAGTGGAAGGTTTGGAGAGAGGGTGAGTCAGGGAGGGGGAGGTTGGGAGAGAGGGTGGGTCAGGGAGTGGAAGGTTTGGAGAGAGGGTGAGTCAGGGAGGGGGAGGTTGGGAGAGAGGGTGGGTCAGGGAGTGGAAGGTTTGGAGAGAGGGTGAGTCAGGGAGGGGGAGGTTGGGAGAGAGGGTGGGTCAGGGAAGGGGAGGTTTGGAGAGAGGGTGAGTTGGGGAGTTGGAGGTGTGCAGACAGTGTGGGTCAGGAAGTGGGTTGTTTGGAGAGAGGGAGGGTCAGACAGTGGGATGTATGAGAGAGGGTGGGTCAGGGAAGGGGAGGTTGGGAGAGATGGTGGGTCAGGGAGGGGGAGATTGGGAGAGAGGGTGGTTCAGGGAGGGGGAGATTGGGAGAGAGGGTGAGTTGGGGAGTGGGAGGTTCGGAGAGAGGGTGGTTCAGGGACTGGGAGCTGTGGAGAGAGGGTGGGTCAGGGAGTGGGATGTTTGGAGAGAGGGAGGGTCAGCGAGTGGGGGTTCAGAGAGACGGTGGATCAGGGAAGGGGAGATTGGGAGAAAGGGTGGGTCAGGGAGAGTGGGAGGTTTGGAGAGAGGGTGGTTCAGGGACTGGGAGCTGTGGAGAGAGGGTGGGTCAGGGAGTGGGAGGTTGGGAGAGAGGGTGAGTTGGGGAGTGGGAGGTTCGGAGAAAGGGTGAGTCGGGGAGTGGGAGGTTTGGAGAGAGGGTGTGTCAGGGAGTGGGAGCTGTGGAGAGAGGGTGGGTCAGGGAGTGGGAGGTTCGGAGAGAGGGTGGGTCAGGGAGTGGGAGGTTCGGGGAGAGGGTGGGTCAGGGAGTGGGAGGTGTGTAGAGAGGGTGAGTTGGGGAGTTGGAGATGCGCAGACAGTGGATGTTTGAAGAAAGAATGGGTCAGACAGTGGGATGTATGAGAGAGTGTGGGTCAGGGAAGAGAAGGTTGGGAGAGATGGTGGGTCAGGGAGGAGGACATTGGGAGAGAGGGTGGGTCAGGGAGTGGGAGGTTTGGAGAGAGGGTGAGTTGGGGAGTTGGAGGTGTGGAGAGAGGGTGAGTTGGGGAATTGGAGGGGTGCAAACAGGGTGGGTCAGGAAGTGTGATGTTTGGAGAGAGGGAGGGTCAGACAGTGGGATGTATGAGAGAGTGTGGGTCAGGGAAGGGCAGGTTGGGAGAGATAGTGGGTCAGGGAGGAGGAGATTGGGAGAGGGGGTGGTTCAGGGAGGGGGAGGTTGGGAGAGAGGGTGGGTCGGGGCCTGGAAGATATGGAGAGAGGGTGGGTCGGGGAATGGGAGGTTGGGAGAGAGGATGGTTCATGGAGTGGGAGGTTCGGAGAGAGGGTGAGTCAGGAAGGGGGATGATGGGTGACAGGGTGGGTCAGGGAGTGGGAGGTTCGGAGAGAGGGTGGGTCAGGGATTGGGCTGTTTGGAGAAAGGGTTTGTCAGTGAGTGGAATGTTTGGAGACAGGGTAGGACAGGGAGTGGCAGGTGTGGAGAGACGGTGTTTCAGAGAGTGCGAGGTTGGGAGAGGGTGGGTCGGGCAGTGGGAGATACAGAGAGAGGGTGGGTCAGAGATGTGCAGATTTGGAGTGAGGGTGGGTCAGGGAGTGCGAGGCGTGGAGAGAAGGTGAGTCAGTGACTGTGAGGTTCGGAGAGAGGGTGCATCAGGGAGGGGGAGGTTGGGAGAGAGGGTGAGTCAGGGAGTCAGAGGTTTGGAGAGAGGGAGGGTCAGCGAGTGGGGGGTTCGGAGAGACGGTGGATCATGGAAGGGGAGATTGGGAGAGAGGGTGGGTCAGGGAGTGGGAGGTTCGGAGAGAGGGTGGGTCAGGGAGTGGGAGGTTCGGGGAGAAGGTGGGTCAGGGTGTGGGAGGTGTGGAGAGAGGGTGAGTTGGGGAGTTGGAGGTGTGCAGACAGTGTGGGTCAGGATGTGGGATGTTTGGAGAGAGGTTGGGTCAGACAGTGGGATGTATGAGAGAGTGTGGGTCAGGGAAGGGGAGGTTGGGAGAGATGGTGGGTCAGGGAAGGGGAGGTTTGGAGAGAGGGTGAGTTGGGGAGAGGGTGGTTTGGAGAGATGGTGGATCAGGGAGTGTGAGGTTTGGAGAGAGGGTGAGTCAGGGAGGAGGAGATTGGGAGAGAGGGTGGGTCAGAGAGTGGGAGGTTCGGAGAGAGGGTGGGTCAGGGAGTGGGAGGTTCGGAGAGAGGGTGGGTCAGGGAGTGGGAGGTTCGGAGAGAGGGTGGGTCAGGGAGTGGGAGGTTCGGAGAGAGGGTGGGTCAGGGAGTGGGAGGTTCGGGGAGAAGGTGGGTCAGGGAGTGGGAGGTTCGGAGAGAGGGTGGGTCAGAGAGTGGGAGGTTCGGAGAGGGGGTTGGTCAGGGAGTGGGATGTTTGGAGAAAGGTTGGGTGAGGGAGGGGGAGGCATGGAGAGAGTGTGAGTTGCTGAGTGGGTTGTTTGGAGAAAGTGGGGTCGGGGAGGGGGAGGTTTGGAGTGACGGTGGGTCGGGGAGGCGGAGGTTGGGAGAGAGGGTTCTATCAGGGTGTGGGAGGTTTGAAGAGAGAGTGGGTTCGGGAGGGCGAGGTTGGGAAAGAGTGTGGGTCAGGGAGTGTGAGGCGTGGAGACAGTGTGAGTCAGGGAGTCAGAGGTTTGGAGAGAGGGAGGGTCAGGGAGTGGGGGGTTCGGAGAGACAGTGGATCAGGGAAGGGGAGATTGGGAGAAAGGGTGGGTCAGGGAGTGGGAGGTTTGGAGAGCGGGTGGGTCAGGCAGGTGGAGGTTTTGAGAGAGGGTGCATCAGGGAGAGGGAGGTTGGGAGAGATGTTGGGTCAGGGAGTAGGAGGTGTGGAGAGAGGGTGGGTCAGCGAGTGGGGGGTTCGGAGAGACGGTGGATCAGGGAAGGGGAGATTGGGAGAAAGGGTGGGTCAGGGAGTGGGAGTTTCAGAGAGAGGGTGGGTCAGGGAGTGGGAGGTTCGGACAGAGGGTGGGTCGGGGAGTGGGAGGTTTGGAGAGAGGGAGGGTCAGGGAGTGGGAGGTTCGGAGAGAGGGTGGGTCAGGGAGTGGGAGGTTCGGACAGAGGGTGTGTCAGGGAGTGGGAGGTGTATAGAGAGGGTGAGTTGGGGAGTTGGAGGTGCGCAGACAGTGGGATGTTTGAAGAAAGAATGGGTCAGACAGTGGGATGTATGAGAGAGTGTGGGTCAGGGAAGAGAAGGTTGGGAGAGATGGTGGGTCAGCTAGGAGGACATTGGGAGAAAGGGTCGGTCAGAGACGGGGAGGTTGGGAGAGAGGGTGGTTCAGGGAGGGGGAGGTTCGGAGAGAGGCTGGGTCGGGGAGTGGGAGGTTGGGAGAGAGGGTGAGTCAGGGAGGGGGATGATGGGTGAGAGGGTGGGTCAGGGAGGGGGAGGTTAGGAGAGAGGGTGGGCCAGGGAGTGGGCTGTTTGGAGAAAGGGTGCGTCAGTGAGTGGAATGTTTGGAGACAGGGTAGGACAGGGAGTGGCAGGTGTGGAGACAGGGTGGGTAGGGAGTGGCAGGTGTGGAGAGAGGGTGTGTCAGGGAGAGGGAGGTGTGGAGAGAGGGTGTCTCAGAGAGTGCGAGGTTGGGAGAGAGGCTGGGTCGGGCAGTGGGAGATACAGAGAGAGGGTGGGTCAGAAATGTGGAGATTTGGAGTGCGGGTGGGTCAGGGAGTGCGAGGCGTGGAGAGAAGGTGAGTCGGTGACTGTGAGGTTCGGAGAGAGGGTGCATCAGGGAGGGGAATGTTTGGAGAGAGGGTGAGTCAGGGAGTCAGAGGTTTGGAGTGCGAGGTTGGGAAAGCGGCTGGGACGGGGAGTGTGAGATACGGAGAGAGGGTGGGTCAGAAATGTGGAGATTTGGAGTGCAGGTGGGTCAGGGAGTGCGAGGCGTGGAGAGAAGGTGAGTCGGTGACTGTGAGGTTCGGAGAGAGGGTGCATCAGGGAGGGGAATGTTGGGAGAGAGGGTGAGTCAGGGAGTCAGAGGTTTGGAGTGCGAGGTTGGGAAAGCGGCTGGGACGGGGAGTGTGAGATACGGAGAGAGGGTGGGTCAGAAATGTGGAGATTTGGAGTGCAGGTGGGTCAGGGAGTGCGAGGCGTGGAGAGAAGGTGAGTCGGTGACTGTGAGGTTCGGAGAGAGGGTGCATCAGGGAGGGGAATGTTTGGAGAGAGGGTGAGTCAGGGAGTCAGAGGTTTGGAGTGCGAGGTTGGGAAAGCGGCTGGGACGGGGAGTGTGAGATACGGAGAGAGGGTGGGTCAGAAATGTGGAGATTTGGAGTGCAGGTGGGTCAGGGAGTGCGAGGCGTGGAGAGAAGGTGAGTCGGTGACTGTGAGGTTCGGAGAGAGGGTGCATCAGGGAGGGGAATGTTGGGAGAGAGGGTGAGTCAGGGAGTCAGAGGTTTGGAGTGCGAGGTTGGGAAAGCGGCTGGGACGGGGAGTGTGAGATACGGAGAGAGGGTGGGTCAGAGAGGTGGAGATTTGGAGTGAGGGTGGGTCAGGGAGTGCGAGGCGTGGAGAGAAGGTGAGTCGGTGACTGTGAGGTTCAGAGAGGGGGTGGTTCAGGGAGGGGGATGTTGGGAGAGAGGGTGAGTCAGGGAGTCAGATGTTTAGAGACAGTTAGGGTCAGTGAGTGGGGGTTTCGGAGAGTTGATGGATCAGGGAAGGGCAGATTGGGAGAGAGGGTGGGTCAGGGAGTGGGATATTTGGAGAGAGGGTGTGTCAGACAATGGGATGTATGAGAGAGTGTGGGTCAAGGAAGGGGAGATTGGGAGAGATGTTGGGTCAGGGAGGAGGAGATTGGGAGAGAGGGTGGTTCAGGGAGGGGGAGGTTTGGAGAGAGGGTGGGTCAGGGAGTAGAAGCTTTGGAGAGAGGGTGGTTCAGGGAGGGGGAGGTTTGGAGGGAGGGTGGGTCATGGAGTGGAATGTTTGGAGAAAGGGTGCATCAGTGAGTGGAAGGTTTGGAGAGAGAGTAGGTCAGGGAGTTGGAGGATTGGAGAGAGGGTGAGTCAGGGAAGGGGAGGTTTGGAGAGAGGGTGAGTTGGGGAGTGGGATGTGTGGAGAGAGGGTGGGTCAGGGAGTGGGAGGTTGGGAGAGAGGGTGGGTCGGGGAGTGGGAGGTTCGGAGAGAGGGTGAGCCAGGGAGGGGGATGATGGGTGAGAGGGTGGTTCAGGAAGGGGGAGTTTTGGAGAGAGGTTGGGTCTGGGAGTGGGAGGTTTGGAAAGAGGGTGGGTCAGGGAATGGGAGGTGTGGAGAGAGTGTGGGTCAGGGAGCGGGTAGTTTGGGGAGAGGGAGGGTCATGGAGGTGGAAGTTGGGAGGGGGGGTGGGTCAGGGAGGGGGAGGTTCGGAGAGAGGTTGTGTCAGGGAGTGGGAGGTTGGGAGAGAGGGTGGGTCGGAGAGTGGGAGATATGGAGTGAGGGTGCGTCGGGGAGTGGGATGTCAGGAGAGAGGCTGGGTCAGAGAGGTAGAGATTTGTAGAGAGGGTGGGTCAGGGAATAAAAGGTTCGGAGAGAGGGTGAATTGGGGAGTGGGAGGTTTGGAGAGAGGGTGGGTCAGTGAGTGGGATGTTTGGAGAGAGGATTGGTCAGGCAATGGGATGTTTCGATAGAGGGTGTGTTGGGGAGTGGGAGGTTTGGAGAGAGGGTGGGTCAGGGAGTGGGAGGTTTGGAGAGCGGGTGGGTCAGGCAGGTGTAGGTTTAGAGAGGGTGCGTCAGGGAGAGGGAGGTTGGGCGAGAGTTTGGTTCAGGGAGTAGGAGGTGTGGAGAGAGTGGATCAGGGACTCGGAGGTGTGGAGAGAGGGTGAGTTGGGACCTGGGAGATGTGGAGAGAGGGTGCGTCAGGGATTGGGAAGTTCGGAGAGAGGGTGGGTCAGGGAGTGGGAGGTTCGGAGAGCGGGTGAGTCAGGGAGGGGGAGGTTGGGAGAGAGGGTGGGTCGGGGAGTGGGAGGTTTGGAGAGAGGGTGGGTCAGTGAGAGGGATGTTTGGAGAGAGGGTGGGTCAGGGAGTGGAAGGTTTGGAAAGAGGGTGGGTCGGGGCGTGGAAGATGTGGAGAGAAGGTGGGTCAGGGAGGGGGAGGTTGGGAGAGAGGGTTGGTCAGGGAGGGGGAGGTTGGGAGAGAGGGTTGGTCAGGGAGGGGGAGGTTGGGAGAGAGGGTGGGTCAGGGAGAGGGAGTTGTGGAGAGAGGGTGAGTTGGGGAGTAGGAGGTGTGGAGAGAGAGTGGGTCAGGGTGTGTGAGGATTGGAAAGAGGGTATGTCAGGAAGGGGGATGTTCGGAGAGAGGGTTGGTTGGGGAGTGGAAGGTGTGGAGAGAAGTTGAATTGTGTAGTGGGCAGTTTGGAGAGGCGGCAGTCAGGGAGTGGGGGATGTGGAGAGAGGGTCAGCTGGGACCTGGGAGATGTGGAGAGAGGGTGGGTCAGGGAGTGGGAGGTTCGAAGAGAGGGTGGGTCAGGGAGTGGAAGGTTTGGAAAGAGGGTGGGTCGGGGCGTGGAAGATGTGGAGAGAGGGTTGGTCAGGGAGGGGGAGGTTGGGAGAGAGGGTTGGTCAGGGAGGGGGAGGTTGGGAGAGAGGGTGAGTCAGGGAGTGGGAGGTGTGGAGAGAGGGTGAGTTGGGGAGTTGGAGCTATGGAGACTCCTTGGGTCAGGGAGTGGGAGGTTCGGAGACAGGTTGGGTCAGGGAGTGGAAGGTTTGGAGAGAGGGTGGGTCAGACAGTGGGATGTATGTGAGAGTGTGGGTCAGGGAGGGGGAGGTTGGGGGAGAGGCTGGGTCAGGGCGTGAGAGGTGTGTATAGAGTATGAGTGGGGAGTGGGAGGGGTGGTGAGAGGGTGTGTCAGGGAGGGGCAGGTTGGGAGAGAGGGTGTGTCACGGAGTGGGAGGTTTGGAGAGGCTGAGTCAAGGAGTGGGAGTTGTAGAGAATGGGTGGGGCAGGGAGGGGGAGGTGTGGAGAGAGGTTGGGACAGGGAGTGGGAGGTTCAGAGAGAGTTTGGGTAAGCGTAGGGGAGGTGTGTAGAGAGGGTGAGTTGGGGAGTTGGAGGTCTGGAGACAGGGTGTGTCAGGGAGAGGGAGATTTGGAGAGAGTGGGGGCCGGGAGGGGCAGGTTTGGAGAGTGGGTGGGTCGGGGAGGGGGAGGTCTGGAGGGAGGGTGGGTCAGGGTGTGGGAGGTTGGTAGGGAGGGTGGGTCAGAGAGGGGGAGGTTGGTAGAGAGGGTGGGTCAGGGAGTGGGAGTTTGGGGGAGAGGGTGGGTCAGGGAGGGGGATGATGGGAGAGCGGGTGGGTCAGGGAGGGGGAGTTTGGTAGAGAGGGTGGGTCAGGGAGTGGGAGGTGTGGAGAGAGGGTGGGTTCGGTAGTGAGAGGGGTGGAGAGAGGGTGGGTCAGAGAGTGGGAGGTGTGGAGAGAGGGTGGGTTCGGTAGTGAGAGGGGTGGAGAGAGGGTGTTTCAGAGAGTGGGAGGTGTGGCAGAAGGGAGGGTCAGGGAGTGGGAGGTGTGGAGAGAGGGTGGGTCAGGGAGTGGGAGGTGTGGAGAGAGGGTGGGTTCGGTAGTGAGAGGGGTGGAGAGAGGGTGTTTCAGAGAGTGGGAGGTGTGGCAGAAGGGAGGGTCAGGGAGTGGGAGGTGTGGAGAGAGGGTGGGTCAGGGATGGGATGTTGGGAGAGGGGGTGGGTCAAGGAGTGGGAGGTGTGGAGAGAGGGTGGGTCAGGGAGTGGGAGGTGTGGAGAGAGGGTGGGTTCGGTAGTGAGAGGGGTGGAGAGAGGGTGTTTCAGAGAGTGGGAGGTGTGGCAGAAGGGTGGGTCAGGGAGTGGGAGGTTGGGAGAGAGGGAGGGTCAGACAGTGGGATGTATGAGAGAGTGTGGGTCAGGGAGGGGGAGGTTCGGAGAGATGGTGGGTCAGGGACGAGGAGATTGGGAGAGAGGGTGGTTCAGGGTGGGGGAGGTTGGGAGAGAGGGTTGGTCAGGGAAGGGGAGGTTGGGAGAGAGGGTGGGTCAGGGACGAGGAGATTGGGAGAGAGGGTGGGTCAGGGTGGGGGAGGTTGGGAGAGAGGGTGGGTCAGGGCGTGAGAGGTGTGCATAGAGTATGAGTGGGGAGTGGGAGGGGTGGCGAGAGGGTGCGTCACGGAGTGGGAGGTTTGGAGAGGCTGGGTTGGGGAGTGGGAGATGTGGAGAGAGGGTGGGTCAGGGAGTGGGATGTTTGGAGAGAGGGTGGGTCAGGTCGTGAGAGGTGTGTATAGAGTATGAGTGGGGGAGTGGGAGGGGTAGAGAGAGGCTGGGTTGGGGAGTGGGAGACGTGGAGAAGGTGGGTCAGGGAATGGGATGTTTGGAGAGAGGGTGGGTCAGGTCGTGAGAGATGTGTATAGAGTATGAGTGGGGGAGTGGGAGGGGTAGAGAGAGGCTGGGTTGGGGAGTGGGAGACGTGGAGAAGGTGGGTCAGGGAATGGGATGTTTGGAGAGAGGGTGGGTCAGGTCGTGAGAGGTGTGTATAGAGTATGAGTGGGGGAGTGGGAGGGGTAGAGAGAGGCTGGGTTGGGGAGTGGGAGACGTGGAGAAGGTGGGTCAGGGAATGGGATGTTTGGAGAGAGGGTGGGTCAGGGAATGGGTGGTTCGGAGAAAGGGTGAATTGGGGAGGGGGAGGATTGGAGAGAGGGTGGGTCAGGGAGGGGGAGGTTGGGAGAGAGGGTGGGTCAGACAGTGGGATGTATGAGAGAGTGTGGGTCAGGGAGGGGGAGGTTCGGAGAGAGGGTTGGTTGGGGAGTGGAAGTTGTGGAGAGAGGTTGAATTGTGTAATGGGCGGTTTGGAGAGGGGGCAGTCAGGGAGTGGGGGTGTGGAGAGAGGGTCAGCTGGGACCTGGGAGATGTGGAGAGAGGGTGGGTCAGGGAGGGGGAGGTTGGGAAAGAGGGTGGGTCAGGGAGTGGGAGGTTCGGAGAGATGTTGGGTCAGGGTGTGTGAGGTTTGGAAAGAGGTTGTGTCAGGGAGGGGGAGGTTTGGAGAGAGGGTTAGTTGGGGAGTGGAAGTTGTGGAGAGACGTTGAATTGTGTAGTGGATGGTTTGGAGAGGGGGCAGTCAGGGAGTGGGGGGTGTGGAGAGAGGGTCACTTGGGTCCTGGGAGATGTGGAGAGAGGGTGGGTCAGGGAGTGGGAGGTTTGGAGTGAGGGTGGGTCAGGGTGTGGGAGGTTTGGACAGAGGGTGGGTCGGGGAGGGGGAGGTTTGGAGAGAGGGTGAGTTGGGGAGTGGGATGTGTGGAGAGAGGGTGGGTCAGGGAATTGCAGGTGTGGAGAGAGGGTGAGTTGGGGAGTTGGAGGTGTGGAGACAGAGTGGGTCAGGGAATAGGAGGTGTGTACAGAGTGTGAATGGGGCAGTGGGAGGGGTGGAGAGAGGATGGGTCAGGGAGTGGGAGGTTCGGAGAGGGGTTGGGTCAGGGAGTGGGAGGTTCGGAGAGGGGTTGGGTCAGGGAGTGGGAGGTTCGGAGAGGGGTTGGGTCAGGGAGTGGGAGGTTCGGAGAGGGGTTGGGTCAGGGAGTGGGAGGTTCGGAGAGGGGTTGGGTCAGGGAGTGGGAGGTTTGGAGAGGGGGCAGTCAGGGAGTGGGAGGTTGGGATAGAGGGTGGTTCAGGGATGGGAGGTTGGGCGAGAGGGTGGGTTAGGGAGGGGGAGGTTTGGAGAGAGGGTGCGTCAGGGAGTGGGAGGTTTGGAGAGAGGCTGGGTTGGGGAGTGGGAGGTTTGGAGAGAGGGTGGGTCAGGGAGGGGGATGTTTGGAGAGAGGGTGGGTGAGGGAGTGGGAGGTTTGGAGAGGAGGTGGGTCAGGGAGGGGGAGGTGTGGAGAGAGGGTGGGTGAGGGAGTGGGAGGTGTGGAGAGAGGGTGGGTCAGGGAGTGGGAGGTTTGGAGAGAGGCTGGGTTGGGGAGTGGGAGGTTTGGAGAGAGGGTGGGTCAGGGAGGGGGATGTTTGGAGAGAGGGTGGGTGAGGGAGTGGGAGGTTTGGAGAGGAGGTGGGTCAGGGAGGGGGAGGTGTGGAGAGAGGGTGGGTGAGGGAGTGGGATGTGTGGAGAGAGGGTGGGTGAGGGAGTGGGAGGTGTGGAGAGAGGGTGGATCAGGGAGTGGGAGGTTTGGAGAGAGGGTGGGACAGGGTGGGGGAGGTTCGGGTAGAGTGTTGGTCGGGGAGTGGGATGTGTGGAGAGAGGGTGAGTTGGGGAGTGGGAGGTGTGGAGAGAGGTTGAATTGTGTAGTGGGCGGTTTGGAGAGGGGGTTGTCAGGGAGGGGGAGGTTGCGATAGAGTGTGAGTCAGGGAGGGGGAGTTTGGGAGAGAGTTTGGGTCAGGGAATGGGAGGTGTGGACAGAGGTTGAGTTGGGGAGAATGAGGTTTGGATAGAGGGTGGGTCAGTGAGTGCAAGGTTGGGAGAGAGGCTGGGGCCGGCAGTGGCTGGTTCGGAGAGGGGGTGAATTGGGGAGTGGGAGGTTTGGAAAGAGGTTGTGTCAGGGAGGGGGAGGTTCGGAGAGAGGGTTGATTGGGGAGTCGAAGTTGTGGAGAGAGGTTGAATTGTGTAGTGGGCCGTTTGAGAAAGGGGGCAGTCAGGGAGTGGGGGTGTGGAGAGAGGGTCAGGGGACCTGGGAGATGTGGAGAGAGGGTGGGTCACGGAGTGGGATGTTCGGAGAGAGGGTGGGTCAGGGAGGGGGAGGTTGGGAGAGAGGGTGGGTCAGGGTGTGAGAGGTGTGTATAGAGTATGAGTGGGGGAGTGGGAGGGGTGGTGAGAGGGTGCGTCACGGAGTGGGAGGTTTGGAGAGGCTGGGTTGGGGAATGGGAGACATGGAGAGAGGGTGGGTCACGGAGTGGGATGTGTGGAGAGAGGGTGGGTCAGGGAGTGGAAGGTTTGGAGAGAGGGTGGGTCAGGAAGTGGGATGTATGAGAGAATGTGGGTCAGGGAAGGGGAGGTTGGGAGAGATGGTGGGTCAGGGACGAGGAGATTGGGTGGTTCAGGGAGGGGGAGATTGGGAGAGAGGGTTCGTCAGGGAATGGGAGGTTGGGAGAGAGGGTGGGTCAGGGTGTGAGAGGTGTGTATAGAGTATGAGTGGGGGAGTGGGAGGGGTAGAGAGAGGCTGGGTTGGGGAGTGGGAGACGTGGAGAAGGTGGGTCAGGGAATGGGATGTTTGGAGAGAGTGTGGGTCAGGGAGTGGGAGGTGTAGAGAGTGGGTGGCTCAGGGTGGGGGAGGTTTGGAGAGAGGTTGGGACAGGGAGTGGGAGGTTTTGGAGAGAGGGTGGATCAGGGATTGGAAGCTTTGGAGAGGAGGTGGGTCAGGGAGGGGGAGGTTTGGAGACAGGGTGAGTTGGGGAGGGGGAGGTTCGGAGAGAGGGCGAATTGGGGAGTGGGAGGTTTGGAGAGAGGGTGGGTCGGGGAGGAGTTGGTTGGGAAAGAGGATGGGTCGGGGAGCGGGAGGTTTGGAGAGAGGCTGGGTCAGGGAGTGGGAGGTTCGGAGAGATGGTGGGTCAGGGAGTGGGAGGTTCGGAGAGATGGTGGGTCAGGGAGTGGGAGGTTCGGAGAGAGGGTGGGTTGGGGAGGGGGAGGCGTGGTGAGTGAGTGGGTCAGGGAGTGGGATGTTTGGAGAGATGTTGTTTTGGGGAGTGGGAGTTTTGGAGAGAGGGTGGGTCAGGGAGTGGGAGGTTCGAAGAGAGGGTGGGTAAGGGAGTGGGAACTTTGGAGAGAGGGTGGGTAAGGGAGGGGGGGGTTGGGAGAGAGGGTGGGATGGGGAGTGGGAGTTTTGGTGAGAGGCTGGGTCAGGGAGTGGGAGGTTCGGAGAGAGGGTGGGTCGGGGAGGGGCTGTATGGGAGAGAGGGTGGGTCAGGGAGTTGGCGGTGTGGTGAGTGAATGGGTCAGGGAGTGGGAGGTTTGGAGAGAGGGTGGGTCAGGGAGTGGGAGGTTCGGAGAGAGGGTGGGTCAGGGCGTGAGAGGTGTGTATAGAGTATGAGTGGGGGAGTGGGAGGGGTGGTGAGAGGGTGTGTCACGGAGTGGGAGGTTTGGAGAGGCTGGGTTGGGGAATGGGAGACATGGAGAGAGGGTGGGTCAGGGAGTTGGCGGTGTGGTGAGTGAATGGGTCAGGGAGTGGGAGGTTCGGAGAGAGGGTGGGTCAGGGAGGGGGAGGTGTGTATAGAGTATGAGTGGGGGAGTGGGAGGGGTGGTGAGAGGGTGGGTCACGGAGTGGGAGGTTTGGAGAGGCTGGGTTGGGGAATGGGAGACATGGAGAGAGGGTGGGTCAGGGAGTTGGCGGTGTGGTGAGTGAATGGGTCAGGGAGTGGGAGGTTCGGAGAGAGGGTGGGTCAGGGAGTGGAAGGTTTGGAGAGAGGGTGGGTCAGGGAGTTGGAGGTTCGGAGACACGTTGAGTCAGAGAGTAGCAGGTTGGGAGAGAGGGTAGGATGGGAAGTGGGAGTTTTGGTGAGAGGGTGGGTCAGGGAGTGGGAAGTCTGGAGAGAAGGTGGGTCAAGGAGTGGGAGGTGCGGAGAGAGTGTGGGAGAGCGAGGGGGAGGTTTGGAGAGAGGTTGGGTCAGGCAGTGTAAGGTTAGGAGGGAGGGTGGGTCAGGGAGGGGGAATTTGGGAGAGACTGTGGATTAGGGAGTGGGAGGCGTGGAGAGAAGGTTGTTTGGGGAGTGGGTAGTTTGGAGAGAAGGTGGGTCAGGGAGTGGGATGTTTGGAAAGAGGGTGAGTTGGGTAGTGGGATGTTGGGAGAGAGCCTGGGTCGGGGAGTGGGAGGTGTGGAGAAAGAGTGGTTTGGGGTGTGGGAGGTTTGGAGAGAAGGTGGGTCAGTGAGTGGGATGTTTGGTGACAGCGAGGGTCAGGGAGTGGGAGGTACGGAGAGAGGGTGTGTCAGGGAGTTGGAGGTTTGGAGAGAGGATGGGTCAAGGAGTGGAAGGTTCTGATAGAGGGTCGTTCGGGGAGTGGGAGGTTGGGAGACAGGGTGGGTCATCGAGGGGGAGGTTGGGTCAGGGAAGGTGAGGTTGGGAGAGAGGGTGGGTCAGGGAGTGGGAGGTGTGGAGAGAGGGTTGGTCAGGGCGTGGGAGGTTTGGAGACAGGATGGGTCAGGGATGGGATGTCGGGAGAGAGGGTGGGTCAGGGAGTCGGAGGTTTGGAGAAAGGGAGAGTCAGGGAGTGGCGGGTTCGGAGACAGACTGGGTCAGTGAGCGGGAGGTTCGGAGAGAGAGTAGGTCGCGGAGTGGGAGGTTCGGAGACAGGGTGTGTCAGGGAGGGGGAGGTTGGGAGAGAGGGTGGATCAGGGAGGGGGAGGTTGGGAGAGAGGGTGGATCAGGGAGGGGGAGGTTTGGAGAGAGGGTGAGTCGGGGAGTGGGAGTGGTGGAGAGAGGGTGGGTCAAGAAATGGAAGGTTGGGAGAGAGGGTCGGTCGGGGTGAGGTTCGGTCGGAGAGAAGTTGTTACAGGGAGGGGTAGAGAGGGTGGGTCAGGGAGTGGGAGGTTCGGGGAGAGGGTGGGTCAGGGAGTTCCAGGTGTGGAGAGAGGGTGAGTTGGGGAGTTGGAGGTGTGGAGACAGGGTGGGTCAGGGAATAGGAGGTGTGCACAGAGTGTGAATGGGGCAGTGGGAGGGGTGGAGAGAGTGTGGATCAGGGAGTAGGAGGTGTGTATAGAGTGTGAGTGGGGCAGTGGGAAGGGAGGAGAGAGGGTGGGTCAGGGAGTGGGAGGTTCGGAGAGAAGGTGAGTTGGGGAGTGGGATGTGTGGAGAGAGGGTGGGTCAGGGAGTTGCAGGTGTGGAGAGAGGGTGAGTTGGGGAGTTGGAGGCGTGGAGACAGGGTGGGTCGGGGAGTGGGAGGTGTGTATAGAGTGTGAGTGGGGCAGTGGGAGGTGTGGAGAGAGGGTGGGTCGGGGAGTGGGAGGTGTGTATAGAGTGTGAGTGGGGCAGTGGGAGGTGTGGAGAGAGGGTGGGTCGGGGAGTGGGAGGTTCGGAGAGAGGGTGGGTCAGGGAGTGGGAGGTGTGGAGAGATGGTGGGTTGGGGTGTGGTTGGTTCGGAGACAGGTTTTGTCAGGGTGGGGGAGAGAGGGTGGGTCAGGGAGCGGGAGGTTTGGGGAGAGGGTGCGTCAGGGAGTGGAAGCTTTGGAGGGAGGGTGGGTTAGGGAGGGGGAGGTTTGGAGAGAGGATGGGTCGGTGAGATGGAGGTTTGGACAGTGTGTGGGTCGGGGAGATGGAGGTTTGGAGAGAGGGTGGGTCAGGGAGTGGGAGGTTTGGAGAGAGGGTGGGTCAGGGAGTGGGAGGTTCGGAGAAAGGGTGGGTCAGGGAGGGGGAGGTTTGGACAGTGTGTGTTTCGGGGAGGGCGAGGTTTGGAGAGAGGTTGGGTCAGGGAGTGGAAGGTTGTGAGAGAGGGTGAGTTGGGGAGTGGGATGTGTGGAGAGGGTGTGGGTCAGGGAGGGGGAGGTTTGGGGAGAGGGTGAGTTGGGGAGTAGGAGGTAGGGAGACAGGGTGGTTCAGGGAGTGGGAGGTCTGGAGAGAAGGTGGGTCAAGGAGTAGGAGGTGTGGAGAGAGTGTGGGAGAGCGAGGGGGAATTTTGGAGAGAGGTTGGGTCAGGCAGTGAAAGGTTAGGAGAGAGGGTGGGTCAGGGAGGGTGAGGTTGGGAGAGAGGGTGGTTTGGGGATTGGGTGGTTTGGAGAGAAGGTGGGTCAGGGAGTGGGATGTTTGGAGAGAGGGTGAGTTGGGGAGTGGGAGGTTTGGAGAGAGGGTGGGTCAGGGATGGGATGTTGGGAGAGAGGGTGGGTCAGTGGGTCGGAGGTTTGGAGAGAGGGAGAGTCAGGCAGTGGCGGGTTCTGAGAGAGACTGGGTCAGTGAGCGGGAGGTTCGGAGAGAGAGTCGGTCACGGAGTGGGAGGTTTGGAGACAGGATGTGTCAGGGAGGGGGAGGTTGGGAGACAGGGTGTGTCAGGGAGGGGGAGGTTGGGAGATAGGGTGTGTCAGGGAGTGGGAGGTCTGGAGAGAGGGTTGGTCATGGAGTGGGAGGTCTGGAGAGAGGTTGGGTCAGGGAGTGGGAGTTTCAGAGAGAGGGTGGGTCAGGGAGTGGGAGGTTGGGAGAGAGGGTGGGTCAGGGAGTGGGAGGTTGGGAGAGAGGGTGGGTCAGGGAGTGGGAGTTTCGGAGAGAGGGTGGGTCAGGGTGTTTGAGGTTTGGATAGACGGTGTTTCAGGGAGGGGGAGGTTTGGATAGAGGGTGGGTCGGGGAGGGGGTGGTTGGGAATGAGGGTGGGTCAGGGAGTGGGAGGTGTGGAGAGAGGTTGAATTGTGTAGTGGGCGGTTTGGAATGGGGGCAGTCAGGGAGTGGGAGGTTGGGATAGAGGGTGGGTTAGGGAGGGGCAGGATGGGAGAGATGGTGGGTCAGGGAGTGGAATGTTTGGAGAGAGGGTGTGTCAGGGAGGGGGAGGATGGGAGAGAGGTTGGTTCAGGGAGAAGGAGGTTTTGAGAGAGGGTGAGTGGGTGGGTTGGGGAGTGTGTGGTTGGGAGAGAGGGTGGATCAGGGAGGGGGAGGTATGGAGAGAGGGTGAGTTGGGGAGTAGGAGGTGTGGAGAGAGGGTGGTTCAGGGAGGGGGAGGTGTGGGGAGAGGGTGAGTTGGGGAGTTGGAAGTATTTTGACAGGTTGGTAAGGGAGTGGGAGGTGGGTATAGAGTGTGAGTCGGCGAGTGGGAGAGGTGGAGTGAGGGTGGGTCAGGGAGTGGGAGGTTTGGAGAGAGGGTGGGTCGGGGAGTGGGAGGGGTGGAGAGAGGTTGAATTGTGTAGTGGGCAGTTTGGAGAGGGGGCAGTCAGGCAGGGGGAGGTTGCGATAGATGGTGGGTCAGGGAGGGGCAGGTTGGGAGAGAGGTTGGGTCTGGGAGAGGGAGGTATTGAGAGAGGGTGAGTCAGTGAGTGGATGGTTGGGAGAGTGGGTGGGTTGGGGAGTGTGTGGTTGGGAGAGAGGGTGGATCAGGGAGTTGGAGATTTGGAGAGAGGGTGAGTCAGGGAGGGGGAGCTTGGGAGAGAGGGTGGGTCAGGGAGGGGGAGGTGTGGGGACAGGGTGGGTCAGGGAGGGGGAGGTGTGGGGACAGGGTGGGTCAGGGAGGGGGAGGTGTGGGGACAGGGTGGGTCAGGGAGGGGGAGGTGTGTATAGAGTGTGAGTCAGCGAGTGGGAGGGTTGGAGTGATGGTGGGTCAGGGAGTGGGAGGTTTGGAGAGAGGGTGGGACAGGGTGGGGGAGGTTCGGGTAGAGTGTTGGTCGGGGAGTGGGAGGTGTGGAGAGAGGGTGGGTCGGGGAGTGGGAGGTGTGGAGAGAGGTTGAATTGTGTAGTGGGCGGTTTGGAGAGGGGGCAGTCAGGGAGGGGGAGGTTGGGATAGCGGGTGGTTCAGGGATGGGGAGGTTGGGAGAGAGGGTGGGTGGGTTAGGTAGGGGCAGGTTGGGAGAGCCGGTGGATCAGGGAGTGGGACGTTCGAAGAGACGGTGGGTCAGGGAGTGGGAGGTTTGGAGAGAGGGTGGGTCAGAGAGGGGGATGTTGGGGGTGAGGGTTGGGTTAGGGAGGGGCAGGTTGGGAGAGTGGGTGGGTCAGGGAGGGAGAGCTTGGGAGAGAAGTTGGTTCAGGGAATGGGAGCTGTGGACAGAGGTTGTGTTGGGGAGTGGGAGGTTTGTACAGAGGGTGAGTCGGGGAGTGGGAGGTGTGGAGAGAGGGTGGGTCAGGGAGGGGGAGGTTTGGAGAGAGGGTGGGTTGGGGAGTGGGAGGTTTGGAGAGAGGGTGGGTCAGGGATGGAAGGTTGGTAGAGAGGGTTGGTCGGTGAGTTGGAGGTTCGGAGAGAGGATGGGTCAGGGAGTGGGAGGTTTGGATAGAGGGTTGTTCAGGGAGTGGGAGGTTCGGAGACAGGGTGGGTCAGCGAGGGGGAGGTTGAGTCAGGGATGGGGAGGTTGGGATAGAGGGTGGTTCAGGGATGGGGAGGTTGGGATAGAGGGTGGGTTAGGGAGGGGGAGGTGTGTATCGAGTGTGAGTGGGGCAGTGGGAGGGGTGGAGAGACGGTGTGTCATGGAGTGGGAGTTTCGGAGAGAGGATGGGTCAGGGAGTGGGAGGTTCGGAGAGAGGGTGGGTCAGGGAGTGGGAGGTTCGTAGAGATGGTGGGTCAGGGAGGGGATGTTGGGTGTGAGGGTTGGGATAGGGAGTGGGAGGCGTGGAGATAGGGTGAGTTGGGGAGTGGGAAGTTTGGAGAGAGGGTGGGTCGGGGAGTGGGAGGTGTGGAGAGAGGGTGGGTCGGGGAGTGGGAGGTGTGGAGAGAGGTTGAATTGTGTAGTGGGCGGTTTGGAGAGGGGGCAGTCAGGGAGGGGGAGGTTGGGATAGCGGGTGGTTCAGGGATGGGGAGGTTGGGAGAGAGGGTGGGTGGGTTAGGTAGGGGCAGGTTGGGAGAGCCGGTGGATCAGGGAGTGGGACGTTCGAAGAGACGGTGGGTCAGGGAGTGGGAGGTTTGGAGAGAGGGTGGGTCAGAGAGGGGGATGTTGGGGGTGAGGGTTGGGTTAGGGAGGGGCAGGTTGGGAGAGTGGGTGGGTCAGGGAGGGAGAGCTTGGGAGAGAAGTTGGTTCAGGGAATGGGAGCTGTGGACAGAGGTTGTGTTGGGGAGTGGGAGGTTTGTACAGAGGGTGAGTCGGGGAGTGGGAGGTGTGGAGAGAGGGTGGGTCAGGGAGGGGGAGGTTTGGAGAGAGGGTGGGTTGGGGAGTGGGAGGTTTGGAGAGAGGGTGGGTCAGGGATGGAAGGTTGGTAGAGAGGGTTGGTCGGTGAGTTGGAGGTTCGGAGAGAGGATGGGTCAGGGAGTGGGAGGTTTGGATAGAGGGTTGTTCAGGGAGTGGGAGGTTCGGAGACAGGGTGGGTCAGCGAGGGGGAGGTTGAGTCAGGGATGGGGAGGTTGGGATAGAGGGTGGTTCAGGGATGGGGAGGTTGGGATAGAGGGTGGGTTAGGGAGGGGGAGGTGTGTATCGAGTGTGAGTGGGGCAGTGGGAGGGGTGGAGAGACGGTGTGTCATGGAGTGGGAGTTTCGGAGAGAGGATGGGTCAGGGAGTGGGAGGTTCGGAGAGAGGGTGGGTCAGGGAGTGGGAGGTTCGTAGAGATGGTGGGTCAGGGAGGGGATGTTGGGTGTGAGGGTTGGGATAGGGAGTGGGAGGCGTGGAGATAGGGTGAGTTGGGGAGTGGGAAGTTTGGAGAGAGGGTGGGTCGGGGAGTGGGAGGTGTGGAGAGAGGTTGAATTGTGTAGTGGGCGGTTTGAAGAGGGGGCAGTCAGGGAGTGGGAGGTTGGGATAGAGGGTGGTTCAGGGATGGGGAGCTTGGGATAGAGGGTGGTTCAGGGATGGGGAGGTTGGGATAGAGGGTGGGTTAGGGAGGGGGAGGTGTGTATCGAGTGTGAGTGGGGCAGTGGGAGGGGTGGAGAGACGGTGTGTCATGGAGTGGGAGTTTCGGAGAGAGGATGGGTCAGGGAGTGGGAGGTTCGGAGAGAGGGTGGGTCAGGGAGTGGGAGGTTCGTAGAGATGGTGGGTCAGGGAGGGGGATGTTGGGAGGGAGGGTGGGTCAGGGAGTAGGAGGTTTGGAGAGAGGGTGTGTCAGGGAGTGGGAGGTTCGGAGAGAGGCTGGGTTGGGGAGTGGGAGGTCGGCAGAGAGGGTGTGTTGGAGAGTGGGAGGTTTGGAGAGAGTGTGGGTCGGGGATGGGGAGGTTGGGAGAGAGGTTTTGTCAGGGAGTCGGAGGTTTGGAGACAGCGAGAGTCAGGGAGTGGGGGGTTCGGTGAGAGGGTGGGTCAGGGAATGGGAGGCGTGGAGAGAGGGTGATTTGGGGAGCGGGAGGTTTAGACAGAGTATGGGTTAGGGAGTGGGAGGTTGGGAGAGAGACTCGGTCGGGGAGTGGGAGATACGGAGAGACGGTGGGTCAAGGAGGGGGAGGTTGGGATAGAGGGTGGGTCTTGGAGTGGGAGTTGGAGAGAGGGTGTGTTGGGGAGGGGGAGGTTGGGAGAGAGGTTGGATCAGGGAGTGCTAGGCATGGAGAGAGGGTGGGTGAGGGAGTGGGACGTTTGGAGAGAGGGTGGGTCAGGGAGGGGGAGGTTTGGAGTGAGGGTGGGTCAGTGAGTGGGAGGTTGGGAGACAGGGTGGGTCAGTGAGTGGGAGGTTGGGAGAGAGGGTGGGTCAGTGAGTGGGAGGTTTGGAGAGAGGGTGGGTCAGGGAGGGGGACGTTTGGAGAGTGGTTGGGTCAGGGAGGGGGAGGTTTGGAGAGAGGGAGGGTCAGGGAGGGGGAGCAGTGGACAGAGGTTGTGTTGGGGAGGGGGAGGTTTAGAGAGAGGTTGGGTCAGGGAGGGGGACGTTTGGAGAGTGGTTGGGTCAGGGAGGGGGAGGTTTGGAGAGAGGGAGGGTCAGGGAGGGGGAGCAGTGGACAGAGGTTGTGATGGGGAGGGGGAGGTTCGGAGAGAGGGTGGGTCAGGGAGGGGGAGGTTCGGAGAGAGGGTGGGTCAGGGAGGGGGAGGTTTGGAGAGAGGTTGGGTCAGGGAGGGGGACGTTTGGAGAGTGGTTGGGTCAGGGAGGGGGACGTTTGGAGAGAGGTTGGGTCAGGGAGGGGGACGTTTGGAGAGTGGTTGGGTCAGGGAGGGGGAGGTTTGGAGAGAGGGAGGGTCAGGGAGGGGGAGCAGTGGACAGAGGTTGTGTTGGGGAGGGGGAGGTTCGGAGAGAGGGTGGGTCAGGGAGGGGGAGGTTCGGAGAGAGGTTGGGTCAGGGAGGGGGAGGTTTAGAGAGAGGTTGGGTCAGGGAGGGGGACGTTTGGAGAGTGGTTGGGTCAGGGAGGGGGACGTTTGTAGAGAGGGAGGGTCAGGGAGGGGGAGCAGTGGACAGAGGTTGTGATGGGGAGGGGGAGGTTCGGAGAGAGGGTGGGTCAGGGAGGGGGAGGTTTAGAGAGAGGGTGGGTCAGGGAGGGGGAGGTTCGGAGAGAGGGTGGGTCAGGGAGGGGGAGGTTTGGAGAGAGGTTGGGTCAGGGAGGGGGACGTTTGGAGAGTGGTTGGGTCAGGGAGGGGGACGTTTGGAGAGTGGTTGGGTCAGGGAGGGGGAGGTTTGGAGAGAGGGAGGGTCAGGGAGGGGGAGCAGTGGACAGAGGTTGTGTTGGGGAGGGGGAGGTTCGGAGAGAGGGTGGGTCAGGGAGGGGGAGGTGTAGAGAGAGGTTGAATTGTGTAGTAGGCATTTTGGAGAGGGGGCAATCAGGGAGGTGGAGGTTGGGATAGAGGTTGGTTCAGGGATGGGGAGGTTGGGAGAGGGGGTGGGTTAGGGAGGGGCAGGTTGGGAGAGCCGGTGGGTCAGTGAGGGAGGTCCGGAGAGAGGGTGGATCAGGGAGGGGGAGGTTTGGAGAGAGGTTGGGTCAGGGAGGGGGAGGTTTGGAGAGAGGTTGGGTCAGGGAGGGGAAGGTTTGGAGAGAGGGAGGGTCAGGGAGGGGGAGGTTTGGAGAGAGGTTGGGTCAGGGAGGGGGACGTTTGGAGAGTGGTTGGGTCAGGGAGGGGGAGGTTTGGAGAGAGGTTGGGTCAGGGAGGGGGAGGTTTGGAGAGAGGTTGGGTCAGGGAGGGGGACGTTTGGAGAGTGGTTGGGTCAGGGAGGGGGAGGTTTGGAGAGAGGTTGGGTCAGGGAGGGGGAGGTTTGGAGAGAGGGAGGGTCAGGGAGGGGGAGCAGTGGACAGAGGTTGTGATGGGGAGGGGGAGGTTCGGAGAGAAGGTGGGTCAGGGAGGGGGAGGTTCGGAGAGAGGTTGGGTCAGGGAGGGGGAGGTTTAGAGAGAGGTTGGGTCAGGGAGGGGGACGTTTGGAGAGTGGTTGGGTCAGGGAGGGGGACGTTTGGAGAGAGGGAGGGTCAGGGAGGGGGAGCAGTGGACAGAGGTTGTGATGGGGAGGGGGAGGTTCGGAGAGAGGGTGGGTCAGGGAGGGGGAGGTTTAGAGAGAGGGTGGGTCAGGGAGGGGGAGGTTCGGAGAGAGGGTGGGTCAGGGAGGGGGAGGTTTGGAGAGAGGTTGGGTCAGGGAGGGGGACGTTTGGAGAGTGGTTGGGTCAGGGAGGGGGACGTTTGGAGAGTGGTTGGGTCAGGGAGGGGGAGGTTTGGAGAGAGGGAGGGTCAGGGAGGGGGAGCAGTGGACAGAGGTTGTGTTGGGGAGGGGGAGGTTCGTAGAGAGGGTGGGTCAGGGAGGGGGAGGTGTAGAGAGAGGTTGAATTGTGTAGTAGGCATTTTGGAGAGGGGGCAATCAGGGAGGTGGAGGTTGGGATAGAGGTTGGTTCAGGGATGGGGAGGTTGGGAGAGGGGGTGGGTTAGGGAGGGGCAGGTTGGGAGAGCCGGTGGGTCAGTGAGGGAGGTCCGGAGAGAGGGTGGATCAGGGAGGGGTAGGTTCGGAGAGAGGGTGAGTTGGGGAGTTGAAGGTGTGGAGACAGGGTGGGTCAGGGAATAGGAGGTTTGTACAGAGTGTGCGTGGGGCAGTGGGAGGTGTGGAGAGAGGATGGGTCAGGGAGTGGGAGATTAGGAGAGACGGTGGGACAGGGAGTTGGAGGTTCGGAGAGAGGGTGGGACAGGGAGTTGGAGGTTTGGAGAGAAGGTGAGTCAGGGAGGGGGACCTTGGGAGAGAGGTTGGGTCAGGGAGAGGGAGGTTTTGAGAGGGTGTGAGTCAGGGAGGGGGAGGTTGGGAGAGATGGTGTGTTGCGGAGTGGGAGGTTCGGGTAGAGTGTTGGTTGGGGAGTGGGAGGTGTGGAGAGAGGCTGAATTGTGTAGTGGGCGGTTTGAAGAGGGGGCAGTCAGGGAGGGGGAGGTTTGGAGAGTGGTTGGGTCAGGGAGGGGGAGGTTCGGGTAGAGTGTTGGTCGGGGAGTGGGAGGTGTGGAGAGAGGGTTGGTCGGGGAGTGGGAGGTTTGGAGAGAGGGTGGGACAGGGTGGGGGAGGTTCGGGTAGAGTGTTGGTCGGGGAGTGGGAGGTGTGGAGAGAGGGTTGGTCGGGGAGTGGGAGGTGTGGAGAGAGGCTGGGTCAGGGAGTTGGAGGTTTGGAGGGAGGGTGGGTCAGGGAGTGGGAGCTGTGGACAGAGGGTGTGTTGGGGAGGGGGAGGTTTGGGAAGAGGTTGGGTCAGGGAGTGGCATGTTTGGAGAGAGGCTGGCTGGTCAAGGAGTGGGAGGTTTGGAGTGAGGGTGGGTCAGGGAGTGGGAGGTTTGGAGTGAGGGTGGGTCAGGGAGTTGGAGGTTTGGAGTGAGGGAGGGTCAGGGAGTGGGAGGTGTGGAGAGAGGGTGGGTCAGGGAGTGGGAGTTGTGGAGAGAGGGTGGGTCAGGGAGGGGGAGGTTTGGAGTGAGGGTGGGTCAGGGAGTGGGAGGTCTGGAGAGTGGGTGGGTCAGGAAGGGGGTCGTTTGGAGAGAGGGGGAGTGAGGGAGTGGAAGGTTTGGAGAGAGGGTGTGTCAGGGAGGGGGAGGTTGGGAGAGAGGGTGGGTCAGGGAGTTGGAGGTCTGGAGAGAGGGTGGGTCAGGGAGTGGGAGGTTTGGAGAGGAGGTGGGTCAGGGAGGGGGAGGTTGGGAGAGAGGGTGGGTCAGGGAGGGGGAGGTTTGGAGTGAGGGTGGGTCAGGGAGGGGGAGGTTTGGAGTGAGGGTGGGTCAGGGAGGGGGAGGTTTGGAGTGAGGGTGGGTCAGGGAGTGGGAGGTCTGGAGAGTGGGTGGGTCAGGAAGGGGGTCGTTTGGAGAGAGGGGGAGTGAGGGAGTGGAAGGTTTGGAGAGAGGGTGTGTCAGGGAGGGGGAGGTTGGGAGAGAGGGTGGGTCAGGGAGGGGGAGGTTTGGAGAGGAGGTGGGTCAGGGAGTGGGAGGTTTGGAGAGGAGGTGGGTCAGGGAGGGGGAGGTTGGGAGAGGAGGTGGGTCAGGGAGGGGGAGGTTGGGAGAGAGGGTGGGTCAGGGAGTTGGAGGTCTGGAGTGAGGGTGGGTCAGGGAGTGGGAGGTTTGGAGAGGAGGTGGGTCAGGGAGGGGGAGGTTGGGAGAGAGGGTGGGTCAGGGAGGGGGAGGTTGGGAGAGAGGGTGGGTCAGGGAGGGGGAGGTTTGGAGAGAGGGTGCGTCAGGGAGAGGGAGGTTGGGAGAGAGGGTAGGTCGGGGAGTGGGAGGTCTGGAGTGAGGGTGGGTCAGGGAGTGGGAGGTCTGGAGTGAGGGTGGGTCAGGGAGTGGGAGGTTTGGAGAGTGGGTGGGTCAGGAAGGGGGTCGTTTGGAGAGAGGGGGACTGAGGGAGTGGAAGGTTTGGAGAGAGGGTGTGTCAGGGAGTGGGAGGTTGGGAGAGGAGGTGTGTCAGGGAGGGGGAGGTTGGGAGAGAGGGTGTGTCAGGGAGGGGGAGGTTGGGAGAGAGGGTGGGTCAGGCAATGGCAGGTACGGAGAGAGGGTGAATTGTGGAGTGGGAGGATCGGAGAGAGGGTGGATCAGGATGTGTGAGGTTTGGGAAGCGGGTGTGTCAGGGAGGGGGAGCTTGGGAGAGAGGGTTGGTCGGGGAGTGGGAGGTGTGGACAGAGGTTGAGTTGGGGAGTAGGAGGTTTGGAGAGAGGGTGCGTCAGGGAGAGGGAGGTTGGGAGAGAGAATGGGTCAGGGAGTAGGAGGTTCGGAGAAAGGGTTGGTCAGTCAATGGAAGGTTGGTAGAGTGGGTGGGTTGGGGAGTGGGAGTTTTGGAGAGAGGGTGGGTCAGGGAGTGGGTGGTTGGGAGAGAGGGTGGGTCAGGGACGGGGAGGTGTGTATAAAGAATGAATCGGGGAGTGGGAGGTTTGGAGAGATGGTGGGTCAGAGATGGGATGTTGGGAGAGAGGGTGGGTCAGGGGGTCGGATGTTTGGAGAGAGGGAGTCAGGGAGTGGCGGGTTCAGAGAGAGAGTGGGTCAGTGAGTGCGAGGTTCGGAGAGAGGGTCAGTCGGAGAGTGGGAGGTTCAGAGAGAGGGTGGGTCAGGGAGTGGGAGGTGTGTATAGAGTGTGAGTCGGGGATTGGGAGGATGGGAGAGAGGGTGGGTCAGAGAGTGGGAGGTGTGTATAGAGTGTGAGTCGGGGATTGGGAGGATGGGAGAGAGGGTGGGTCAGAGAGTGGGAGGTTCGGAGAGACGCTGGGTCGGGGAGTGGGAGGCTCGGAGAGAGGGTGTGTCAGGGAGTGGAAGTTTGGGAGACAGGATGGGTTTGGCAAGATGAGAGGCAGCAAGTTGGAGAGTTAGAGAGCTGGCCAAGTAGTTCCAAAATGGTGTCAATCAGGACAGTTGGGAAGCAAGTTAAAACGAATCTTGTGGTGCTCACTGAGATTACAGCCCCCAGTAATTTACTGACATTAAAGCAAAACCATTAAATAGGGACTTATTGTAATTGTAGCATTTGTTGCTTGCATTGCCACCTGGAGTTTTCTACTTGTGAGTTCACCAATATACTGGGAATATTATTGCATATTAAAATGAAGATAAGCAGTATTTGCATGCCACATCATGTGAATATTATTCAATTTTGAGTTAAAAATAGCTGGTGTCTGCATCAGCTGAGACCAATGGGAGTAAATTGCTTTGAATCTGATGTCCAGAGAGACAGCAACTTATATTTATATAACTTAATAATTCATCCCAAGGTGTTTCACAGGAGCATTATAAAACAAAGTATGTCCTGGAGCCACATAAGGTGGTATTAGGTCAGACGATGGAAGGATTGGTTAAAGGAGTGGGTTTTAAGGAGTGTCTCAAAGGAGGAAGTGAGGTAGAGAGGCGAAGAGGGTTCGGGTGGGAATTCCAGAGTTTTGGGTCTTGAAGACTGAAGGTGGAGAAACAATTAAAATTGAGGATGCTAAAGTGGCCAGAATTGATATCTTGGAGGGTTGTGGGGCTGGAGGGGATGACAAAGATAGGGAGGGGATGAGGCTATGGATGGGTTTGAAAACAGGATGAGTGTTTTAAAATCAAGCCTTGGTTGAGAGGGAGCCAGCGTGTGTCAGTGAGCACTGGGCTGATGGAGGGGAGCAGGACTTGGTGTGAGTTAAGACCCAGGCAGCTGCGTTTGGGATGACCTCAGTTGGAGGAGGGTAGAACGTGGGAGACCAGCCAGAATTGCATTGGAATGGTCAAGCCTAGAGGTGACAAAGGTTGTAAAACCGCGAGTAAAATTCACTGGAATTACAGAAGAGCTTTATTTTTTTTAAATGTTTGCCTAGCTACGTGCATAGAGACATTCGTTCCTTTGCCAGAATAATGGCCTGTGAGAGCAGGTACGCAACAGAGGAAAGGAAAGAGCAGCGGTACACACGGATGGTGTCCCTTCAAGATGTTACTCCTCCATCCCCAAAGAACTTCTAAAGCACGCAGTTTCTATGAAGACCCCAGAGAGGAGTTCTGCCAATGACCACATCAAGACCTGTGACCAAGATCACGGTCCAGGCATTCATTTGGCTCCTCACTTGGCGATTCGCTTCCAGAGCGCCAGGAAATTTCACAGGGGGCATTTATCACATAAACCTGACAGTTACCCAAGTCTGGCAACATGGTCACAACTCAGCTGCTGTTCTCCAGCCTCAGCCAATACCAGTCTTTTAAAGGTCTGGAACAGCCTGTGGCTGTGAGAGCCATGACCACCTTCAATTTTTATTCCACAGCCTCCTTTCAAGCAGCTACAGGGAATCTGTGTGATATCATCCAGGGTGCCATCTGGGCAAACATTCTTCAGGCAGCTGAACAGTCTGCTTAAGAGAGCCGGGGAATTCATTCAGTTTGACATGACAGCAACACTGCAGCATGATAGGGCTACATTGGGGTTTCATCTCATCCCCAACGTGCAATATATGGCACCCACAATACCATATGAGCTTTTACTATGAACCCACTCAGCTTTCTTAATAGGAAAGGATATCCCTGGCTGAGTGTCCAGTTTATGTGTGACAAGATGCAGAGAATCTTACCTGTAAATGCTGCATTGCCGTGGTGCATTAATTCTCAGGATTTACACTCTCCCTGAGCTCTTCAAGGGAGAAAGTTAGGTGATGGATTGTCTCCAAAAAGGATACAATCCTCAAGTCATAGAGAATCCTAGGCAGGTACCTCTTGCTGCTTTGGAGGCAGAATAAGATGAAGTAACAGGAGGATATTCACTCAAAAAACTCCTTGTAATTGCTGAGAGGTATCAGAACTCAAATTGTCAAGAAAAGTTTCTCACTGTCCCTTGTCACAACAATCATTTTCCTTACCACCAACCCCCCACCCACCCTCCACCTTCATGTTACAAAACCTTCAATCCTGTGCTCATCTATATCATCTACAGAACATGAGACCTCCATGGCCATAACCTTATTCCCCTTCATTAGAAGGAGCAGTGCACATGGTGCTCAAGGAAGAAACTGCAGAATGATTCCCTGCCCTTGTCAGGTCACTAAGCTTTCGCTGGTTCTCTCCTGTTCTCGAGAAGAGTCATATTGGACTGGAAGCTTTAACTCTGTTTCTCTCTGCACAGATGCCGCCAGACCTGCTGAGTTTTTCCAATACTTGTTTTTTTTTTTAATTTAAGCTGTCTTTGGCACTGCTTAGTTCCACGGGGCCATATGAGACACTTTATTGCAGCTTCCTCCTGAATGGAAACACAATAGTAATTTTCTCCTTAGCCGCACCTGATCCAGGAGGCTCTGTAAAGTCAGCCTCCTTAAAAATATGGTATTCATCTTTACTGTCTGCTTCCACTACCTGCCCTGCATCTGATTTTTTTAAGGGTCCTTCACTTGGTGACATGTTTTAAGAATGTCAGGGAATATTACATGAGGCATAAATCACACAAACTCCCGGCAGTTACTTCAGTCTGGGCCTGGCTACATGTTGACTATTTACCAGTTTCCTCTTGGTCTAGAATGACATCATCCTAGGCTTTTTCAAGGCCTTTACCTGTAATTTTCATTCCCACCACCACCCCTCTACAGCTCAGTCCTTACGTGTTACACATGAATCGTACTCTACCAATGAAAATAAGGTGCAAACGGGACAACCCCTTGGCCTGTGACTGGGCTGCTGCTGGCAAGAATGAGCAGGCTGAGTTGTTGCCTCCCGAACACTGGTGTACATCACCACGTAAACTTTCAGGGCCCTGCAATTTAAAATTCCCTGCGGCATTCAATTAGTGACAAGATTACCTGAAGAAATCTCAGGAAACTGTCCTCAGCCAATTATGGGGAAATGAAGAAATGCAGACCTCTACAGACTGAGAGGAAATTTCACAGAATGCATCCAGTCCTTGTTTGAAAAATCTGAACAGCAACCTAAGTGAGAGCAGGCACCTCCACAACTGGGGGAATATGGCAAGGCTGAGCTACTGATCGAAGCTGCATTGTGTTTAGCAAACACCATCTAGAGGCCAGGAGAGAGCCATTTCCTGTCTGTTCATACATCTCCTCGCGCTACCTGGGACCAGATCGATCACCTTCCTTCTCAGCCACAGGCCCTGGTGGGATGCGAGAAGGGGGAGTTGGGAAGAAATTTGTACCCTTACAAAAGAACATGTATTTAACTAACAGGCGCAAGCAACTCTATTGTTGCAAAGTGTTTATCTGCAATCCATATTTTTCCAGTTTCTGCTGGGTTAAATGGAATTTTTAGCAAAGATCCAATGAAGAATAATGGAAAATGGACACTCGTTAATCACCTTTTTGAAAAGATTGATCCAAATGGGACCAATGTTAACAAAAATAAAGCCTCTGATTTCTGCAGCTTCTCATAAAATAAAGCTTGAACAACCTTATTGCTGTGCAACATTCTGTTCCAACATGTAGCACGGTGGTTTCACAAAGCTTTGCCACCTCTGTCCTGTCCAGCCATACCACTCACATGACTAGCAATGTGAGACTGTGAGGGATTAAACTTTACATCGTGGGTGGGAAGCAGGAGTCAGGACCATTTCTGGATCCCGAATTCATTCCAGGGGGAAACGGTCACTTCTTGGGATTTTAACCGGGACTTTAATTGGCACGGAGACAGGTTCCTGGTCCAATTGGAGGAGCAGCTTGAGAGGAGCGGCAGGCTGCAGTAGAGGGTGAGTAACTGAGGGGGCGCTTCAACATGGAGGCACCCTCTCCCCAACTTTTTAAATCTTTAAATACAAAACAGAGTCAGCAGCCGAGCCACGACTATGATGGAGGATTGGGGGAAATCCCTCGACAGGGTAGCCTTTGGGTGTACCTGTGCCCTGACTGTCACTGGGTAACCACCTCCAGGCAGTTGCACCGGGAAACTGGGGGTCGACTGGAAAATCCCAAAAATGGCTAGGAAAGGGGTTGGGAAACAGGGACGTCATTTTTGAGCCCCAACTGCCTGTATTTCCGATATCATTGGGACGCAGAAATGCTGTCCTCAGTATTTCAAGAGGTACAGACAGAGAAACCAGCAGCTAATACTTTACATACAACAGAAGGTAGGCTCATTGGCTTGTAGTTGCCTTTGTCATTCTGCTCCTCTTAAAAGGCTGGCATTAGCTGAACTTTTAACATTCTAATGATACATTCCCACCATGATCCTGGTGCCCATGTCTGTTGCTGTTCTGCTTGATTGCTGCCATAATGATCTGAAACATTTTATCGTGCAGTGTTTGCAGAAATGGGTTATTTGGACCAACAGATCCATGCTGGTGTTTATGGGACTACCATAACCTTCCAACCTTCCTTCCAACCATCTTCATCAAACCTCATCAACATACCCTTGTCTCCTTTCCTCCTTCATGAGTTTATCTAGCCTCCTTTTAAAAGAGTTCACACTATTTGTCTTAGCTACACCTTGTAGCAGTGGGTTCCACATTCTATACACCATCTGGCTACAGAGGTTTCTCCTGAATTCCTTATTGGATTTATTCATGACTATGTTACTTTTGTGGTTCCTTATTCTGCTCTCACCCATAAGTGGGATCAAGCTAGATTGCCTCTCATGGAAATTTATACATACAGCAGCTGGAATATTCGGGCAGTATGTTAGTCTCAGGGCACATCATGACTGTCCTTTTGAAACAGCCACATCCTACAAGACATACAGATACTGGCCTTTAGGTTCATTCAAACATTTGTACTTCACACTTCAGTAGTGTACATTTGACATTCGCTATAATAATTTTTTAAATTTATTCATGGGATGTGGGCATCACTGGCTGGGCCAGCATTTATTGCCCATCTCTCATTGGCCTTGAGAAGGTGGTGGTGAGCTGCCTTCTTGAACCGCTGTAGTCCCTGTGGTGTAGGTACACCCATGGTGCTGTTAGGAAGGGAGTTCCAGGATTTTGACCCAGAGACAGTGAAGGAACGGCGATATATTTCTAAGTCAGGATGGTGAGTGACTTGGAGGGGAACTTCCAGGTGGTGGTGTTCCCATGTATCTGCTGTCCTTGTCCTTCTAGGTGGTGGTGGTCGTGGGTTTGGAAAGTGCTGTCTAAGGAGCCTTGGTGAGTTTCTGCAGTGCATCTTGTAGATGGTACATACTGCTGTTACTGTGCATCAGTGGTGGAGGGAGTGAATGTTTGTGGATGGGGTGCCAATCAAGCGGGCTGCTTTGTCCTGGATGGTGTCAACCTTCTTGAGTGTTGTTGGAGCTGCACTCATCCAGGCAGGTGGAGAATATTCCATCACACTCCATGGTGGACAGGCATTGGGGAGTCAGGTGGTGAGTTACTTGCCACAGGATTCCTAGCGTTTGACCTGCTCTTGAAGCCACAGTATTTATATGGCTAGTCCAGTTCAGTTTCTGGTCAATGGTAACCCCCAGGATGTTGATAGTGGGGGATTCATCAGTAATGCCATTGAATGTCAAGGGGCAATGGTTAGATTCTTTCTTGTCGGAGATGGGCATTGCCTGGCACTTGTGTGGTGCGAATGTTAATTACCATTTGCTGTGGTGAGATTCAACCCGAGGCCCCCAGAGCATTACCCTGGCTCCCTGGATTACTAGTCCAGTGACAATGCCATTATGCCATCACCTCCCCAATTAGAGTTTCTATAATCTCGAACACTGGAAGTTTTTCTCCCAGCACATGCGTTTGAAAAATATTGCAAGTTGAATTCCATTGATAACTGGTGCTTTGCAACTGCACCTTGCAATACCTCAAGGAGATATTTTGACTTTTTTTATTGCTTTCAATTTAAATATTCATCAGTTCAACTAATATATTTCCTCATTGAGAGGAAGCAGCATCAGAAACCAGTTTCTCTGGCATCAAAAGGGACCACAAACATATTGGACAAGAGGTGAAAGCAAAATACTGCGGATGTTGGAAATCTGAAATAAAAACTCTGAAGAAGAGTCATATGGATTTGAAACATTAACCCTGTTTCTTTCTCCACAGATGCTGCCAGCCCTGCTGAGTTTTTGCAGCGTTTTCTGCTTTTATATTGGACAAGAGATCCATTGTGGCTATTTACCTCATTTCTCTGAGGCTTCCTCCACTTTTCTGCCACAATTATGGCTGAAGATTGAGGAACTCCCCCAGAAATACCACCCCTAACCTTTGGCTGTCTCTTCAGTGATACTTCACTTGCTTATGGAATACTATATAATACAATAATAATCATATAGCAAAATATTGTTTATGGCACCTCAATTCACATATCAATACAGCCTCCTCCCCCCACCACCACCTCTACTTTTCTTGTACATGAGGTAACAAAGTAAGATATGCTACGAAACACAGTAAGCCAGGCTGGGCTGTTGTTGACGCCATCTGAGTTTTGAATTGAAAAGGGCTCAGGAGATACCCTGAAGGTCCAAGAAGGCAGCCGAAGGTTGGTGACTCTGTGCTGTGGGCTGTTGAGGTACAGGTACCCCTTTGGAGCAGTGGTGTTCTGCTCGACAGGGCCAAAGAGCCAAAATTGTGCTTGTGAGTTGGCACTTGAGTGCACTCAGAAATTCAGGGGAATGGAGCCTCAGGAGACGAGATTGAAACCCACGAGATGGACTGTCATGAAAGCTGTCCAAGTTGAGCAACTTTTTGAGAGGATTCCAAGGTGGGATCTTCAAATGTAAAGATTGGAATCCCTCATGAGAGAAACAGAGTTTCAGTGAGATTAAAAGCAAAAAATTGCGGATGCTGGAAATCCAAACCAAAAATAAAAATAAAAATACCTGGAAAAACTCAGCAGGTCTGGCAGCATCTGCGGAGAGGAATACAGTTAATGTTTCGAGTCTGTATGACTCTATCCAGTTCTACTTGTCCCACCCCCCCTTAAACCAGCTTATATTTCACCTCTCTTCTATTCTTACTTAGTTCTGTTGAAGAGTCATACGGACTCTAAACGTTAACTGTGTCCCTCTCCGCAGATGCTGCCAGACCTGCTGAGTTTTTCCAGCTATTTTTATTCTCAGTGAGATTAGTTGACTCACAGTGTTACTGACATCTGGGTGAGCTGTTGAGAAATCCATAGATCCTGCCTTGGTTGCATCTGCCATTTATTGTGCAGCGTGGTGTGTTTGACCACAGTTGGCTTGTTAATTCACATCTACCTCATACTTATCCTGAATGGTAGAGTATAAGATAGATATTGTGAATTGTTTTATCTTTCTGACCTTCTATAGAAAAGCTCATTCTTTGTTTTTTTGTGAAATCTTGCGGCTTTCTTCACTGAGCAAGTGTCTTGAATCTCAAACTTTGTATACATTTTAAATAAAACATTATTGGACCCTAACTGGATCTTTACTCACAACCTGCTGACTATTTTCTCACGCAATTAACCTTAGGTGGAAGAACAAAAGAAGAGAGGAATTGTTTCGGAGTTGCACAGGTAACCAAAATGTTTTCTTGTCACCTAGTGCATGTGATGATGCCAAATGGCTCAAAGTACAAGTTGCAAATAATTGACTGCACATAGAGCATACTACTTTGGATAGAATTCCGCAGGCAAGGGAAGTGATACGGCATGATTCACAATGTATTTCATGGTAATCCTTTAAATCAACACCAAGGCATTTGTGGTGTTCATTGCACAAACACGAGAGGCCTGGTTTGTATACGAGAGGCTTGTGGTCATGCTGCTCCTGTCATGATCTGATGGCCCCGTCATCCCCCCCTGAAACGTTGTAGAAGGGACTGTGGCATTATGTAGATGAACTGCCTCCAGTACAATGGCCGTGATGGCTTTAGCTGTATTGAAGCTCTGGAGCAAAAGACAGGTCTTTCTCCTGCGCAGGAGGCAAACAGCAGTATCCCATCACTCAGGAGAGATAGGCTTTGTTGACTGTTGATCTTTTTGATTGTGACAAATGGAGCTGACTATATCAAAAAAAGAACGCATTCTTCTGCCAGCTTTTCAATGTATCTTCTCCATCTATTTGCCCCTTAGCTTATATGTCATTACCAAGCCAAGGAACTAAATATTTATAACTGAACACAGTCTGGTACCTTTCTAGAAAAGGGAAAGGTGGGCAATTGCTGTCGAGCTTTCTTGACAGGGTTATTGACTTAGTCTTCTCTGCACTAAAGATAACACATCATTTGTCAGCCCACTCTCCAATTCAATCTGTATCTGCTGATTGTGATTCAGTCTGGGTTGTCTTCCACTTTGAGAGCTGATAACTGTCTAGAGGGGCTACTAATCAGCA